>NW_010196830.1:34883-50517 GCF_000695765.1 Mesitornis unicolor
CTGAACCTAAGTATTGCCAGCAGCTGCTAAGAAATGTGATATTTACTTTGCAGCTAAATTAACATTGTTGAGCAACCATGCAGCTAGTAAGCCATACATACTCTGTAAATATAATATAAAGTGGAAAATAAAAAAAAATCCCAAACTAGAATTTATTCTGCATTTAGGACAAAATGAAGAACTGCTGTACAAGAAATAATTTTAAATTTGAACAACAATGACAAATAGGAAGAGGCCTGTTTGTCTGAACTTCTTCAACGATAAAATGCTGCAAATAGGAAAGGCTTTTGCAACACAATGTCTTCATGTCAACCGCTTCTTGATCCTCAGAACTAAAATATTTCTTGGGTTGTTTCACTGATATTCTTAGTCACAGCTAAATATAAGACATTATTAAGAATTAATCTGATAACAAGAACACCTTTGGATGAGTTGGAAATGTGTGAATACCATAAAAACACCATTACTTATAATAAAGTCCTACAAATACTAAAAACTAGAATGTAGTTGTTTAATCTAAAAAGTTATCAGATGATTCTTCACATATTTTGAACATGTATACACCCAACAGTCAAAAACCAAGACTCTTTAGGAATTTCCCTCCCCCTAGTCTCACAATGGCACCTTTGACATCCAGAAATGAGATGCTTTGATAGTCTGGAGCAGTACCCACATTTAAAGGTACAGACAGAGATTTTGGATCTCTTGCAGAGTTTAAGGCTTGTATGTGAGCACAGTACGCTGATGGCTCTGTACTCCTCAGAACCTGCCTGGTTTACAGCCAAGGGTATTTATTAGGCCTAAATTGGAGAAATCTATTTCTCCTGGCTCCAGATTTGAAAAGTTTTGGACAAGTACTTTCGATGATGACTGAGAGATGCAAGTGTGTGTGAGACAATACAAAGGTAATAATTAATAACAACAACTCTCCTTCTAAATGTAGGGTAATTTGGATCCATGAAACAAGTTTTTCAAGGAGAATGACAAAAGTTACATACCTGTCAGTGTGTTTTATTGCCAGCTTAGCTCATTTTGATCACACACCTTTTCAGAAAACAAAAAATACTACTGACAGACAATTTTCTCAAATGCACGCAATAGGAAGTCACACAGTTATCTGCTGTAAACACAGCCATGAGGCACTATTAAAATTAGTTACTAGATTACTGAAAGTCTGCAAAATTATAAAATAAATGCTAATGGAAAGCATTAATAAAAATAATCTAATCCTAGATTATCGTGAGTGTAATATAATTTAGTTGTTTTCTTACTGGGACACACAACTTCCTTATCTGCAGACTACTAAGAAGCTAAGGGTTCACTTAGCTGACTTAGCAACTTTGTATTACATACAGTAACAGCAGCAGATACTTTAGAATCTTTATGTCACATATTGAAAAAAGTTGGGGAACTGTTTACCTGAGACCTAGATCTCTAAAAACAAATACATATGATGTTTTATACAGAGCAGTCCACATTGTCAAATCCCACATCTGTGCCTTCTCAGCTGCCAGGCAGACGTGACTAAAATTATGGTTCCTGCCTTTATCCCTATCTTATCTTAAGAATAAAAATACTGATAGATTATATGAACAATTACAACTTCAGAAAACAAAAGCTGAATGTAACTTAGCCAGAGGTCACATTTTTAGTACGCAAGTATAGCTATCACAAAATGACAGAAATTGTTCAGACAGTAAAACCTGAAAATACTTCCTAAACATATCCTAGAATCACAATGTTCTTTATTCTTGTATGAGTGGTCTTGCTGCTATTGCTAGATTTATTAAGTTTCATTAAATAGGTGTATCAAACAAACACATTAAAAGCCTTTTCAAGCGCAGAGTGTAAAAAAAGTTTCCCTGAAACTCAGATATACAACAGACACCCTTTCAAGAGTTACATCAGGAGTGACAGTACTGATGTGACACTAGTAAATACAAGTCACCTGGAGCTAGTTACATTACAATCACTGATACTGTACATGATGGTCTGTCTGATGGAGAGGGGATGTCTACTTAGAGACAGGTGATCCAATGGGCGAGGGGAGACTTGATGACACTTTCCCATCTTTTCCTGCCAGAAGTTCTCCTGTGCTTTGCTGCTTGAATAGGGAACACTGTGCAGTTGTTACTGTACGAACAGAATGCTGAAAGCCATCACAACACAGCACACAGCCACATAGGGGCTCTTCCGTTCACCTGAGAGGACGGGAAAAAAAACAAATCAAACAAAAATTCAGGCATGACTATACAGATGTAGGCTGCCCCTAACCTATCACTGTAATTATCCCATTGCATATGGAAACTAATATTCAACATTTCTAGCCGGAGTAATGCTATTGCTACTATAGTTATGTACGGAGAAAGAGCATGCATGGGAGTGGGAAAACTAAGATGTAGGATGGGATATATTGCTACATAGACAGAGTTTAAGCAAAGGTCAATGCAAGGACTTCTATCTTACTATCAACCACCTTTTCTGAAGTGCATTTTTCAGGAAAACGTCTGTCTGTCTGTCTGTCTATCTATCCATCTATCTAAGTTGCTGCTATGTGCCAAAGAGAGTCTGAAGGCAGGCACAGAAAAGCTGATCAAGACACCAAATCCTTTGCTGATGGTTCTGGCTAAGGGCTATTGCTGCTCAAAAGCTGCTTCGTGTCAGCTGAGGAGAGGCATCCCTCCATGCTGTCTGGCCACGACAGCTACTATATGCAGCGTGCATCTTTTATGCGTGGTATCACGTAGGAGCCAGTTAACTGCCTGAGGAGCTTACAGCAGCACAGACATGGCCAGATGCCTGTTTTTTTTTCTTTGCTAGAGAGGCATAACATTGTGAGCATGTGGAGAGGGTCTGGTCCACAGATTTTCAAGTTAGTGATAAAAACAGCTGACAGATTACAGAAGTTACACAGACACCTCTATTTCTGACTCTTTCAAATTAGTGTTACAGGTTTCCAGGGCAGACCATGGATGAAAGTTAAGTTTACTCCATTAACAGACTTATATTTGGTGGCAAAGGCAATTGAGAAAGATCTATTCCCACCCTTCCGGCTCAGAACAAAATGCAGGGGTCTCTTTTTCACCAAGTAAGCTATGAAAACAATCAATCTTAGATGAGGAACTCAACACAATCAGACTATCTGTAATGTTAATCAGACTGCTACTTATTTACATGAGCACTCCCTCCATTTAATTTTAATTTAATCAGGTGTTTTTACCCTTTCACTTAAGCATTACTCCTCATGAATCCACTGACTTCTCTCTGGAAGGGAGGGTCCTCTACACTGGATGATACTTCCAGTCTACAAACTGTCAGGAAGTGCCAACACACATAAAAATGACTTTTAAAAGATTACTTCTTTCAAGCATTCAGAGCCATAAAGACAGGGCTGGAGCTGTTTACTTTAAACAAAGTTCAACTTCCTTTTGCTGTGCGACATCTTTTCTCTTACTACAAACTATCTTTTCTGAGATCCAGTTTTCAGAGAAACACTGAAGAACAAAAATTGCCAAAGCTCCCAAGTCTAACATAAAGGTGTAATCCTCAGAAAAAAAAGTCTCTTTTACCAGCAGGACCTCCAAATATAGGAGGGACAAATTTTCCACAGCAAAAGGAAAATAAAATACTTGTAGTGACACCTCCCATAAGCAGGAGTGCTTGCCACAGTGACATTATCAGATGTTGTCATGATCTGGCATATATTTAATTAAACTTCAAATAACCAAATGAACTAATGTCTGCAGTTTCACATCTGTTTAAAACAAATTTTTGAGGAAGTCCACCTCCTACAGTTTAGCGTATTACAATTTTCATATGGGTTATACTCTTCTGCTCCTAATTTTCTTAAAAGAAAAATCACCATGTGGCAAGATTAAACAATTTTGCACAACTTTGTAAATACATAACCACTTGCTGCTTATTAAAATCTTACGTGCATGTGAAAAGGTTGTTTAAACATACTGGGCAAGTTAAATGTAAAGGAAGCCAGCAGGCATTTTCATTTGTAAAAGCCTACACTTTCTATATGCATTTGTGATTAATACAAATAAAATCATAGGAATCATCTTCAAAGCCCATTTCCTATACTTAGGATATGGAAATATTATGCAAGGAAATGTACAGAAGCAATGTTAAGATGCTACCTCCTCATCCGTCAGTCTAAAAGAAAGTCAAATTGGACCACGTGAGATGTAAATTGAAAAGAAATTAGCGTTTTACATGTAAAAGAGAAAATTAAGCAGTTCATTATGGGGCACAAGAGTGCATGCATTACCTTGGATGCAGCAAATGCAAACGTTAATGTTACTACATGAAGGAAAAGCAAAATATTCCAGATGACTGCAGTTTTTAACTTTATCAAGTTGGCAGGAACCTCATAAAATCTCTTGTGTACTCTTTAAAATTGTTTCTAAAACTGTTTGCTATGCATAGCTAGTAGAAAAAAAAATACGCTTGCACTTAACTAAGAAGAAGATGGTAAGGTAAGGTGTTCTCTTTTACCTTGAACAAACCTTAATGCAAACTCTTTTACATTTGCTTTTACAAGTATAGCTCAAAATTAATTTCTGACAGCTGTCACCTTGCCAATATCTTTCAATTATAATACTAAAATTGGCTCTGTTATGTCTATTATCTAAATAGGACAATACCCGCAATCATTTTAACAACAGGTCTTCACGAAAACCTATTTTTTGCGTCAATGCTTTTTGACATATTGAAAGATGTATGCCATGTCCCTTTCAAAGTCTGAGAATGCAGAAAAGGGAACCACACATTTTTCCTTTAGCTTCAATGACAAGTAGGAAGATCTAGAATTACAACTGCAATATTTGTCCTATGCATTATCAATGCAATTTGAAGAACACTGTTTTTAAGATGGATTTGTAATTTTTAAAAAGTCTCAGATATACCTTAATACTAAGACTGAACAATGGTTGCATATTCCCATTTACTTCTCAAAATTATTCACAATAAGGATTAAAATAAACATAAACATCAATGTTATGGGAAAATGTCTACAACCAGATAGATGCCACTTGACACCAAAAGCTTTGCCTAATTAAAAAATGCACAGAAGCCAACTAAAGAAAGGAGAGAAAAAAGACATTTGTGATTAAACAGAACCTTACTGCATTATGAATTCCATGTTGTTTTATTACTATAAGGTAAATACCTGGCTTTTGTCAGTAGTTCATTGGAACTTCAAATTGACAGCACTTTATAAGGAATCACTGATTTCTTTGTATATTAATAAGAAATAAGCCCTTGGGTATTTCACATAGTAAATAGTGCAGAAGATTTTTGCAACTATAACACCATATATATGAACGAACATTAAAAAATGCAGGCTTCCATGATGCCAAACGAGACAGTCATACCCCACTCCCCCCTACCCTCGCTATATTTCATGGAGCTAAACCCTGCATTTTTTAAGGTGACGTATGACTACAGGTTTCACTTCTACATGGAAACGTTATCCTAATAAATAATGCATAGTCTAGAAAAAGCAACGGTCTTAAAGATTTCAAAGTAAAAGAATTACCAATCCTGGCGCATTTCCAGAATATTCCCAATAGTCTGTAAAGATTAAAAAAAATCATTAGACTCTTGGTTTAATAAAATTATTTAAGTAACTGATTTTCTTTCTTCTATGCTAAAATAATCCAAATAAACCATAGTTTGTAAACTTGACACTCTTCTTGATGTCAGAAAACACCAGATACCTGCACAGAGGGGTACAGGCAAACAAAACAAATTGCAAAGTTCTAAGTCTAGCAAGGATTTTTGAATGCAAGAAAAACAAAGATGCATGTATTCAGTCTGTGTTCCAAATCTAAAGATTTCAGCAGAATTCTACATTCTACATTAAAGTACCCCAGACAGAAAATGATGTAAAGAAAATAAATGTAACTAAGAAACTACTGGAATAGGAAATACCAACAGGCCTCCACGTCATTAGATATGGGAAACTTTTTATGTTAAGACTCTGAAGCAAGTTTTCCTGCAGGTATGAGAGATGATAAACCCGAGTACTTTAAATTTCATGCTTTGTAGTCTCTCTTTTGTATTTCCCTTAACAATACTACATAGAAATGCCTTGTCTTGCAGAGCACACACATAGGTTTAATCTGATACAGAATACTTGCATTGAAATAAATAACAGAACAATTCTTCAGGTTTGTTTTCACTCTTTTACCAAGGTTTACCTTGCTCACATCTCTCTGATGCTGCTTGTCCAGGATACTAATTCTCACAGGTAAAACAACAAAGGAGAAAAGCAGGATTCAACTATTCAGAGTACACACAACGCTATGGACAAGCACGTATGCCACAAGTTTATAATTCTATGTGTAACAGACTGCTTAAGAGGAACAAGAGCAGGGATTGCATTGGAATCTGAGGAGGAAGAGGGGAAGAAATACTGAAGCATCTTGAACAAGAAGTAAGCTTTTAGCCTTTCAAATGTTGGTCAAAACTGTGTTGAAAGCGTGCCAACAGGAAGGTTTCCTTCATAGTATGACTGGCTGCAATGCAGTAAAAACATCTGGATTTGACTATATTGTCTATAATATAAATTTATGGACTAAAAAAACCCTAATTATTTTTCCTCTTTCTCCTGATGTGTTTATCAGCAGTAACTTCAGTCTACATTATTTGTAGGGTTGTATCTACTACCTGCTGTGATGGCAGTTCTCCAAGTGCTTGCCCACAGTGCTCTAAACCGATACCCACAATGGTTTTATTATCTGCCTTCCTCCTTTCTTGGGCTCTAGCAATTGCTTATTTTTTTCTACTTAAATGCGGACAGGTAGTTTTGGGCCACTTGCTCCTGCATGCTTCAGCACTCAACATATCCTGCACTTTTTGAAAAAAGAATTTCTGTGTTGCTTCATACTATATGGCTTCATTTATGATCTTAGCTTACTTCAGCATCTCTCTCTCTTCTCATTTTGCCTCCTCTTTATTCCTGAAATAAAAGTCTGGTTTTGGGCAGGTGAGAACCAAGCGTTTCAAGAGGGAGCAAGTGACTGAGGTTTTCAAAGTCAAAAAGAAATGCCTTTTGACCAATGTACCTCTTGCTGACCAATTTATTGTGAACAGCATTCCAGCATTTTCATTTTTAGAAAATAGGTTTTTTCATTTGTGCTTTAGATCATTTTACCTCAAGCCAAAAGTATTTCTGTGTAGTCAAAGTTGTTTTTTTTTCTGCTTTTATATAGCTCCACAAGCAGAAGTAATAATCCTTGCATGTTGACCACCACACTTTTCCAGGCTAAAAGGTCATACCGTAAAATTAGCTGAAGACACCTATGCACCTTTTTGGAGGTAGTATTGTGTGGATGGCGCTTAAGACTCTCAAAGCTGTTGCTATGATGTGTAAAATTAAGATTTACAGATTGCATGCTACAAAATCAACACAAAAACTTCCACAGTTCAGCATCTTATGTTGCCATCTCTCAAAAACTTGCCTGGACAAATAAAATTGCCTCAGGGAAATAAAACATTACTGTCCTTTTCATAAGCATACTTGAAGAATCTTACCTGGGAAAAAGAATATTAATTCCTTCACGCCATCTATAGATCTGCTTAATTTGCCTCACAATCTCAGCAAGGGTATTTCTTTGCCTTCTCAGGGTTTTTTCAACTGTGTGTAACAATGTAAAGTTACAACTGAAGTACTGTACATTATTCCTAACCCTAAAAACTCGCTTCTTGGTGAAAATACAAACTTTCCTCTCTGATGTGGGAGAAATAGTTAGAATACAGGTTTCATCAGATACCCTTTCTGCAGTAACAATTTATGAGCCTAAAAGTCACCACTGACGCGAGGACTGACAAGCCTTCCAACAGATGACACCAGTACCTTTTTAAGAGGCTTGCGCTGCTATTGGAACAGCTCAGTACATTTGTTTGTCCACATAGTTTGCTGCTGAGCAAAAGCAAATTGAAATCTGGACCTTCTAAACAGCTATAATCACAGCCTCTGGATCAACTGGGGAGCTCACCTTGGAAGAAAAGCCTGTACAGGCGTTCTGCTCTCCTGAATTTTTCCATTACTGTTTATCTCTGGCCCACAACATGCATCTCTTCAGTCAAAACCTGTTTTCTTATTAGTGAAATGATGCTGCCTTGGATGAATCTGCTCCAAAACAACTCCTCCTGAAGCATTGCTAAAGTATTTGCAGTGCTTCTTACTCTCTCCTCATGTTCATCCTCATCCTTGTTTTCATGCAGGTGGAATGTGTCAGTCTGGCTCACATAACTGCCATTTTCTTGCAGTCACCAGTCAAATATGGCAAAGGCATATGCCTGCCTTTCAGTGTTAATGTTAAAAGCACTGATTATGAAAGTGGTGTTTGTTATCTGGAGAACAAAAAGTAAAAAAAAAAGGAACCCAGCAAGACAAGAAAGGGTTAGTGGGGCTGCTAGGTGAGGCATGCTGCAAAACGCAGCTGCCATGCATTTACCAGGACAACACCTCTGCCACTGCAGCAGGGAGTGTGAGAGACAATCCACTGCAATGCTCATGACAAACCAAAGGAAATCTCTGCTGCACGTAAATTAACACATCTTTCTGGTTAGCAGGGAGGAGAGAATTATGTTGTGGTATGCATTCTCCTCTAGTTAGCATTAAACAGTAAATCTCCACTTGTGTTCCCAACCTTAAATGCTATTGCTGAGGACAAAGCACATGGAAATACTCAAGTCACATCAGGGAAAATGAAGGTTTAAAATGGTTTGGCTTGGTAGGAAAAGACATATTTTGGCAGAAGTCAATGGCATGAAATACAGTGTTGTGAGGATGGGTGACATCACTTTGCAATACAGTCTCTCTCAACCGACAGAAACATGTTTCTTTACTTACTATCAACAGATTTAAATCTTTACCAAAGTTACCACTCAGAAATACCGTCAAAAACTATCAACAAGTCTTCTGTCACTTTAATATTTGATTGCTACTTTTTTATGCTATTAATTTGGAGCAAGAATAATGAAGTAAGATAATCTCTGTGGTAAAATGAAATATCGCTAGAATTTGTTTTATCCAGTATGTCTAGACACTTCCATTTGAGCATAGAATATGTCAGTGAAGAGGGACAGGATTTTAGCAGCATGAGCTCCATGTAAACATCTACCATTCAGGAAACAAATTTCATTGCTCCCAGGCCAGTCTTTTATTCTCCAGTACAAAGCAGTACACATAGATATATATGTAAAACAAAAATAAAATAGTATGTCCAACATCTATATAAATACAAACCTACAGATCAAACGCCCAACTCTTCCACTGTGTCAGCACCCTTTGAAAACATTTTATGAAGAGAGTCCTATTGTGCTCCAGACAGATTTGCCTCAAGAATAAACAGAGTAGCTCCAGATTAAAGGAAATATTCCTTGCCAAGAACAGCACTAAAATTTTAATCAGTAAAATAAATATTCTTACCTCTTACTGTGTGTACCTCATTGACTATTGTGTTATCTTTCACTAGCAGATGCCCAAATTCCCCTTGCCCCCCCCTGCCCAATCCTTCATGAAGTCATCCTTTCTTTCCTTCACTACTTTTATCAGAAGAAATCTCTCATGTCAGTGGCAACCTCACAATCCCATATGAAAGGACACAAGCATCTTCATGTTAGAACTTCAAATACGAAATAAAAGAGACAGCATACTCTGGGTATCTTACATGGCTAAAAGAAAACTTGTTTGATAAAACAGCAATTTCAGAAGTTAACTACAACAAAGGTGTTCAGAAGACAAACTCTCAAAGTTCTGAGTGACAAGAGTCTACTTAAAACTTGACACTTTTTCTGAAAATTAAATGCAGAAGGGAAAAAAATTTTCTTCAACAGAAAATGATGTAATGGAAAAACTGGACAAGTTAAACACCCAGTGCCCAAAAGCCTGTCTGTTTTTTCCAGATAGAACATTACCAGCAAGAATTACCTCCTACTTCTAGAAACATTATCTCCTTCACATTAACCTTAGATGACAGTATTACTGAAATACTACGGACAGCCTGAGTGTTTTCTAGGTGAAAATTGCCCAATCGTTCCTTTAAAACCACTGCATTTAAATCACAGTTCTGCATACTGCTGATTGCACCCCACATCAAGTCGTATTCTTTGTAGCACAAAGAAAACTGGTGAGCCAGAAGGTGAATGGGTATTAACTGCATAAGTGAGGCACAGATTTGGCTCTGTGGCTGTCCACATTCCCACCACTCCAAAAACTGCGCTGTTGAGTAGGGTAGCGATAAGCTGTTTTGCAGCAGTATTGGCCCTGCAACATTAAGCACATTAACTAATTATTTTAGTTACAAACTATTGTTGAAGCTGTGCTTCAGACTCATACTTCCAAAACACCTATTTTGAAAATAAACAGAAAGACTCCTGCTGTTAATGTCTTTTTATCCAGCCTTAAGAATACAAAATCAATTATTACAGCAATAGCTGCATGTAGAAAAATGTTCTCTTTCTGCCATTCATGTCTGTATCTTTAATAAGCATCTAATGAGAAAGTTGCAAGCCTAGAAAAAAATAAAGCAGTATTAGCTGGCTTTGTTAGTTAACAAATTCTTACTAAAAAATTGCAACAGTATTTGCAAATACACTATTGCCTTCTATTGTAAGGTATAAAATGAAGATTTTTCTCTTTAAAGAAGAAATTTTTCGAAATAGGATTTGTGTTATATCATTAGAAGATACTAAGAGTAAAACATTGTAGCTAAAACAAAACAGCTTGCATATTTTTAAAATGATCAGACTACATACCCAGTTTTATTTTTGTCCAGTAAGCTGGGAGCCAAGGATCTGATATAGGCACAGGTACATATGAGCAGCAAGATTACCGTCAGGAGACTCTGAAAGTTGAAGATGGCAGACTACGGAAGAAAATCAGAAAAGAAAAATTACAATCCTGTAGCACAAAACTTCCCACATTGCATACGCTGGAGAAAATAAACAATCCCCTAGACAATAACCATTAAAATAAAAAAATGAAACCTGCAATGCCAGTGAGACAGAAACTCTTTTAACAGCCCGTTACACACAATGGTGGAAGAATGGATGGAGCCAGGCTCTTCTCGGTGACAAACAATGATAAGACAAGGGGTAACGGACACAAGCTGGAACACAGGAGGTTCCACTTAAATTTGAGAAGAAACTTCTTCTCAGTGAGGGTAACAGAGCCCTGGAACAGACTGCCCAGAGAGGTTGTGGAGTCTCCTTCTCTGGAGACGTTCAAAACCCACCTGGACGCCTTCCTGTGTAACCTCATCTAGGTGTTCCTGCTCCAGCAGGGGGATTGGACTGGATGATCTTTTGAGGTCCCTTCCAATCCCTAACGTTCTGTGATTCTGTGATTCTGTAATGAGTTTTTTCCTTCTCAGTCCATCCCAAGAAGGATAAAGAAATAGCAAGCAAAATGGTAACCATGCAGTTTTGCTCCCAGGCACCTGCTTCAAAGCCAGTCTGTGGAAACCCATTAGCAGCAAGCTAAGAGTTACAGAAAACAGATGTTCCCTCTCAGCCAAGACTAAGTGGAACTGCGGTTTGCATCAATAGAATACTATGGTGGCTTGAAGGTGGAGGTGAAGAGTATTTGACAACTAAACTACTGTCAGCCAAGATAAAGAATAACTGCTGTGAATATACTGCTTTATGAACACTACACTCAAAATTAAATGGATTTGTAGAAATATGTATTAAATGCACCTGAACTACAAAAATGGCTACAGTACCCACTTGTCTGCTAAAGTATCAGTAAAATGTCACAAGTGCATCTCACAAATATTTTTATTAACGAAAGTCTGAGTCCTGTGTTGCCAACATGTACTTTAATCATCATCGTACAAGCAACTGTCATTGCTTATGTGAAGCAATCTTTTCCAGAAATATAAACATTATAGCTGCAGTGAAGGTACTCGTGTAAGGACTGCTGTAACTCCATAACAAAATCTGGAAGAAAGATGGCTGATGCCGATTTCCAGCAAGTGCCACATCACCACTCCAATAAACAATGTATTAGCAACATTTTTTTTGCCAACAGCTTCACTGGAATTTTTAGTAGAAATATTTGCCTACTAGTCATTGAGATTTGTAGCTTCTAATAATTAGTCCCAAATCTGAGACTGAGATTCTTCTTACAATGTGAAAATAATCCAGCTGCGTGAATCACCAAGCTGCAGTTTTATTGTTTCAGCTTGTTTCAAATGATGCTTTGGTCAACTTAACAGCACCAGGTAGTACAGCAGGCAACTGCTTACTTCAAAAAGCCTTATTTTCTCTTTGCTCAGCTACTCTCATTTGCAAATCCTATTTAATCTGAACTGAAAAAAAAGGCAAAACAAATATAAGAAATTCACTTTTCATTCTGGAGTTCAACAAACTTACATCTAAATATCTTGTATTTTTTGCAGTGCTCAACAC
This sequence comes from Mesitornis unicolor, assembly GCF_000695765.1. Classification (NCBI taxonomy): domain Eukaryota; kingdom Metazoa; phylum Chordata; class Aves; order Mesitornithiformes; family Mesitornithidae; genus Mesitornis; species Mesitornis unicolor. The sequence goes on from NW_010196830.1 coordinate 47,316, forward strand.
AGAAGGCTGAGTATTAGCATTTAACTACGTACAAATATTTAGCACTTATGAAGGGTTATTACATTGCAGTTTCCTTCATCAAGCAAAACTCACTGCAACTTCAGAGCATATCAGAGCTCTCATTTCTATAGCCTGAGGCACATCTCTGTTGTTCTATGTGAACTTCTTCCTACATCACAAAATTCTAACATTTTGAAGCTCTGATAACCAAATTTCTCTAAGCAGTTAAGGAGAATTATAAAAGAAAACCACAGTATTTCAGTTCAGTATGGCACTAACAGGAAATTAAGAGAAAAATGAGAAGCTCTAGTAGAAGCAAAGCCATTGGAACATCCATGACTGTTCCAATACTGAGATCTAAGATCTTGTAATAAAAAAAACCCCAGAATAACCTTAGCTTACATAGAAGTCTACATGAATCATATCAAGCAATACTGGAACATGCATACAGTTGTCAGCCTGAACACATGCATTAGACACAAACTTATTTAAGTGTCTATTTTAACAGGGTCCAACAGGCCGCCCATGGGTGGAGAGCTACCCATTCAGAAGCACTGCTTAAGTGCTTCTTAGGGGCTTAAGGACGAAGTGAACAGCTCAGCCTGGGCAGCCTGTGTGAGAGATTTCAGCATCCTCACCGGCATGTCCACAAAGGCAGCATTAGCCATTGTGAGCGGGTGTGCTATTCTCCCCTTTACTTCTGCTTGAAAAAGTCCTTTCTCATGGCCATTCTTCTGCAGGAGCAAAATTTCCAAGCCAGCTCTCTCACTCCTCAGGCATTATTTATGGCAATAGCCTTATAAAAAGGGGAACAGTGAAAATGTCATTATTAGGATGCTGAGAGAAGGTAGACAGTGGAGAAAAGTAAAGAGCAAATGGAAACTACATGCAGCAGCTGACAGGCAGGAAGGTTTCTGCAATGAGTGGGAACATAGAGATGGGACATCACACAAGTGGAGCGGTGACCCAACACCCAAAGCCAGCCCTCAGGTCCTCAAGGTGAGGCTACCTGTTTTTCTCCTGAGCATATGCTAAATCATGTTTAGTTTAGTATTTGAGCTTAGCTAGCTGAGTCATCATTTCTGTTCTACTGTGTCGTAAAAGCATGGACAGATTATTCACAAAGGACAAAACTCTGCCCATCATTATCAGTAGACTCTTGCCTCTGCACGAGGCACAAGCTTTAGCCAACTTTGGAAACCAGGAAACTCTCAATTCCCCCTCAGAGACAACTCTTACCACCTACGAGAGGCAGTGTCTCCTGGATCCTGTGGGTCTAGGAATGCAATGGGGCCGGATCCAGGAGTGGCTGCCTCTCAGCAAAGCCAGATACTCCCTATCAACTGATTAATTTGATCAGTCCTCCGGGAGGGACAGCTGCTCTCCACATCTCATAGTGCAGTGCCTGCCACAGTTCAGTTCCCATGAATTCCTGCAAGCTTTCTCCTGCAGCTGCTTCCCAAGGAAGCTGGTGGTATCGGGTACTTCAACACACAAAAATTGCAGAAGGGCACACTTGCTTCCTCTTAAGCAGGGACTGTAAATGTATACTCATGAAATATGTTATCAGTCAGTCCACAGGGGCAGTATATAATTGTGCTTTGTTGGGCTCTTCACTTGTTTCTCCACGTATGCAAAGTAGGGCATCATTGTAATTACAGATGCCATTCCAGTGAAAAGTGCTCCAACTTACATATTTATCTATATAGTCAACTTTAAAAGGACATGCATGCATATTTAGAAAATGTTTACAATTTAGAACTAGAAATTACAATTTATTTCTTAAATGTCTTCACATTTCACACCTGAAGTAATTCTTATGACCCAGCTGAATTTAAAGAAAAGGGCGATTTACATCCAGATGCCTGAACTGATGTAATTAAAAGCTGCTACAAGAGTCCTGTATTACTCGGAATCCTTTTAAAAAATACTACATTCACATACCAAACTATTTAGGAAATGTTGTAATGTAGGTGGGTTGCAGTTCAATCCGGTTAAATGAGGTTCCTCTGATCCAAAAGTAATTAACTGGAATTTTTCAGATGTGTTGACTGTTTTAATGTAGATCCTGTGAGCCTCATTCCTATTACAAAGCAATTTCAGCACATGGAGAAACTTTTAGCCTGTGTCCACATGCTGGTGAAAAGAAAGTAACTTCCTCAAGACTTAGATGGCAAATGCAGAACAGAATCAGCACTAGTATTTATACTTGTTTTAGACAGTGCAAGTTGTGGCTTTAATTATATGTGCTGAGGTCTTCTACATCTGCATTTCGCACATTTCTGACAGGGTGGAAACACCTTAGTAGTTACTCTGTGTAACTTAAGCAATTACAGTTATTCTCTCTCTTCCTCTCCTCTGTGCTGTCTCCAGGTATTTGTGGAGCACTACCGCATCACCTGCAGCGCTATGAAGATAGTGCATTCAGAACAACATGCGAGAGCAAGTTTTTTCATAAGTCTTTAGAAGTTTAAGATCATGGATTTTAACTTTCAGAGCTACATGCCTAAAGGCTCATTTAAAATCCTTCCCAAAATTAGACCTTAAAAAATGCCTCAATATTATTTCCCTAGTCATAACATATCCTAGTAAAAATAATTCCATATAATACACCATGCAAACATATGGTAGAAGAAGCTAGAGACATCTGAATGTATTCCCATTCTGAATGTGTGTAGCTGGCAGCTCAGAGGATACTGGGGCGAAACAAGGGGTTACAAGGAAAGAAACGTTCTCCAGTTGCCTCTGGAAGACGCCATTGGTGAGTCGGCTACAACACAGGAGCAGGAGATGATGTGACAGTTCTTATTTTTGGGGGCAAGAAGGAAGGAGAAGCTTGTGGATGGAGTATGTGGTAATTAAGTGCTTAATATACTTTATAAAGTGTTGATTTAGAGTGAAAGATTTCCTGTGTGGCTGAGAAAGGGAACCCTGATGAGCCATAACATTTGCACGACTCCTGTCAACTTGATTATAGACAATGTTGTTGCTCCTGCAATTTAGCCAGCATTAAATTTACTACACTTGAGGGGAAAAAAAAAAAAAGAGGCAGCTCAGGATTCTGGTTATCAACAACTGTTGCACTTTATAAGAGCACTTAATTCAATGTGCTGAAAGGAAGGGTGCACACTCAGATGATTGCTGAATTTTTTAGTGATCACTGGGAAATGGGGCTTGGATGAGGGAATTGAGTGTACTATCA
>NW_010196831.1:0-13657 GCF_000695765.1 Mesitornis unicolor
GGACCCAGCACTTGGCCTTGTTAAAGCTCATTTCTTTTCTAGTCTTAAAACAGTGTAGGTACTGATGCTGCCACTGAGAGACCTAACACATATCCATGCCTCCCATAAAGGCACCTGCACTGTGCACAGTCTATTGAAGATATTCAGGCGCTATGGACTGACCTCAAAATTATTATGAGAATTATTATCAAAATTATTATCAGAACTCCATTGCAACAGTATTTCTGTCCTTGGATAGTATTGACCTTCCTGCTTAGAAAGACTGGCAGTTAATGAGCTTCTCATATGGTTCTTTCATTTCATGCCAAAACTGGAATCACAGAATCATTAGAAATGGGTTACATCTCATTCTTCAGTGATCCAACTACAGATCAGCCATAACTCCACAAGGAAGCAGGAGAAAAACACGGAAAATTAATTCCATGCTTCTAGTTGTGACCACTGATAGCCATGCAAGGGGGTGGCAGTGAGGTGGTATGAGCTACAAATAAGTTTCATTTAAAAAAAGAGGTATGATGAATATATTGAATAATGTATTTTGATTCTGACTACAGCCACTGAGTCGCTGCCAAAGCAGAGCAGGGTTGTGATGAAGGCTGCAGGCTGCAGCTTGCAAGACCTGGATTTCCTTTGCATTTTCCCAAACACTCCCCAAGCGACCCTTAGTAGGTCATTTAATTTTTCCATGCCTCAAAAAATGGAAAGTAACACTTCAAAATTAAATGAAAACACTTCCTTATCTCAGACTGATATCACAAGAATAAAACGCATGAGCTGCTCACTTCAGAGGGTGCCAACCGTGCCAGATACCGGAGCCGACGTCGCCGTTTGCTGCATCTCGGCAGCAACAAGAAGTGTCTCAGCCGCGGCAGACACTGCTTTCAATTCCCATCCATGTTTTACAGGCTTTATGCCCCAGAGATGCCAGGTCATCTTGTAAGCACTTAAAAAGGACCTGAAGAATAAGCCTTCTAACTTTTGGCTGAGGCAATTTTTGTAAAAAAACATGAAATTACGTTCAGCTTCTTGTGGCCAGGAGGAGATGAGCAATAGTTCAGCGTCGAGGTGGTCACACAGCAACCGTCGCTGCCGAGAAGTGCCCTTTGGTAAATGCACCAACATTAAATTGACGCTGCTTTCAGGTTGTGTCTGCCACTTTCTGACAAAAGGAGCGAGTCGTGAGAGAAGGAAAAAAAATCCAAAAACCACAGGGAGACCAGAAGGGAAAGTAAACAACAACCTGAAAAACATTTTTGAAAGGAAAAAATGACCTTCTTTGGACTGGTGCAAACCAAATCCTGCCTCTGGTGTATAACTTCTTGGTGATTACCCAAAGGCCAGGCATTAGGGAAAAAAAAAACAACTAGTTATGTCCATTGCACTCTTATAATCCACAAAACCTCTGCTGTCAAATGCTGCCAGAGCAATTTAATAAACAGGGAGGATGCCTTAATGTATTCTGAAACCTGAAAACCACCCATCATTAGTCCCACATGCTCTTCTCCTACTTTCTCTGCTTTAAGCCATTTCACTGTTACAGTTGTTTTTCTTGTAACTCAGACTTCTGTTTTCCTCAGTCTGATTTGTTTTCTGGTATATCTCACTTGATTAAAAAAAGGGAGAAAAACCTTTCACCATTCAGGTAAAACTGCCTTCTCCTTTAACCTCTGTTGGGCTGGAAGCTTGAAGAAGATCATCAAGAAGATCAGTGTAGGTGAATAAATATTCATAATATTGCTCTTAATTTATACTTGGTCTCATTTTTGCAGATAGGTTTAAAATTCCATGCACGCAACACTGCTGCTATAGTCAGACCTTTTTATTCTTAGGAGCATGAGGTTTCCTAAATGCTATCAATGCAGCGAGTACAAAAATGAAATCAATGCAATATATCCAACACGCTAGACTCACACCACTTCCTCTAATCCTATACGTACACACACGCTGCGTACACAAGAAGGATCCTGGGTTTTCAAATTCATGGCAGCCAGGAGCACAACATAAGGTTTGGGAATCTGTACTGTGTTGGCTCTGTATGGTCTGGATAAAGTAAACTCATTTGGTGTCATTTGTTGTTCACTGCTAAGAATTATTTTAAGAAAACAGCTCAGCTAAGTCCTTGCTAGCTGCGGATCATACCTGCCTTCACCATTATGAATTGAAGGGAACATCCAGATAGTGAAGGAACAGGTTGGAGTTGGAAAAGCAGCTGATTTAATTAAATTTGGCAGAACAAAAGGTTAGCGGAAAACAGTCAAATAACTGAGAAGAGATTAATGCGAGATGCTCCCTACTGTATTTCCCTTCAGAGCTGTTCTACCCGGTATGGGGAGGGTCACGTTGTGTCCATTTGCTGAGAGAGAATGTGATAGATAAAATTACTGCAAAAGAAACGGGGTTTGGCTGTGAAGTTGGAAAGACAAATGGGGGCTTCTGTCAACACCAGCTCTGCTTTTCACAGCAGCTCTGCCTGCAAATGCCTTTGTTCCCTGGCTTTTAAGCGGGCTACACATTTCCAGGTGCTGCAAATACTCCAGACTGGATCAACTGAGCAGGCAAAGGCAGCGCAGACTCAGTTGGAAGACCCTCCTTTAAAAGCCACCATGGGTACCATGCCTCCTGTGCGTCCCTGATGTTCTGTCTACTGGATCAGCGCTGGGGATGGAGCACCATGGGACACAGACCAAAACACCCTGCTGGTCTCCTCCACTGGAAACTCCTCCTCTGCAGACTTTGGTAGCCATTTCAGTACAGCAGCAACTGTAAGAGCTGCTTTGTACGGCACTGACCCAGCCGCTGCTCTGACTGCCATGTGGATGACACTCGAGCCAACCTGCGAGCTCTGCTGGTTATGGAAAAGCTGTTTTTTAATGTGAAAACAGGTGTGGAGGAGAAGATCTTCAATGCTGTGGGAAAAGTAACCAAAAGCTTATTCTGAGAGTGAAGGATTTTGAGTTGGCTGGAAATTCTGACCCGTGACATCAAACAAAGACATCTGGACATGAATGAGATTTGATCCTCTTTATTCTTCATCTATTAACAATGCCAGAGATGTAACATGCAAGAAATAATTGATTCGACACTCGACTGCTGTACCACATCTTGGTGTAGGAGGAGGAGGGATATCATTAAGACTGAGTCTGATGGAAAAACACTGAAGTCCAGAGCAAATTATGGTAATAAAGTTTGAGAAACTTGACCAAATGCAACACAGCTACAATCACTTAGACAGGACAAATCATGCACTGAACAAGAGCTAGGATTAATGGAGGATAAAATGCTACACTTTTTGGAACAAGGCATCTCAGCTGTTTTTTAGAAGCTAATGATCCTCATGTTTCTATGTAGACGTATTTGATAAATATAAAAGAAAGGTTTTTTAATTAAATATATTAATGGATTTCAGTGAAGTCATGAATGGATTATTATTATGTGTAATAATAATGCCACCAAAATAAAGATGTCTTCACAGAGAGAAGCCTGAATAGCGCAGAGCTTCCTGAGGAGCTTTCTGATGCTCTTAGCACTCACTGCACTCTGGGGCACAGCATCTGGGGAACAAGAAACAGAGAGATCCCAGGAAAACACTGATGGCTGTACTGAGCAATCGTAGGTTTGCAACAGAAAGTGGCTGCAGGGCATTTGGGCAAACTCAGTTTGCGGACGAAGTCTGTGTCTTCTGGGTTCAGTTGTGCCCAAAGGCTCTGCAGAGCAACACCGTGTGAGGTCTGAGACCCAGCCGCTGGTGTCTCCGAGGCTTTGCTGACACCTTTGGAAGAACGTCACCACCAGTTTGACGGTGTCCAGCTTTGTTGGTGGACAGCAGATGCCCATGAGCCAGCAATGTGCCCTTGAGCCAAGAAGGCCAACGCCATCCTGGGGTGGATGAGAAGGGGTGGTTGTAGGGCAGAGAGGTTCTCCTTCCCCTCTACTCTGCCCTGGCGAGACCGCATCTGGAATGTTGTGTCCAGTTCTGGGCCCTCAGGTCAAGAAGGACAGGGAACAGCTTGAAAGAGTCCAGCAGGGCCACAAAGATGCTGGAGAGAGTGGAGCATCTCCTGCTGAGGAGTGGCTGAGGGAGCTGGGGCTCTTGAGCTTGGAGCAGAGGAGACTGAGGGGTGCCCTCATTCATGGGGATCAATTTGGAAAGGGCGAGTGTCAGGAGGAAGGAGCCAGGCTCTTCTCAGTGATAGCCAATGCCAGGACAAGGGGCAATGGGTGCAAGCTGGAGCACAGGAGGTTCCATGTGAACATGAGGCCAAACTTTGTGAGTGTGAGGGTGGCAGAGCATGGCCCAGGCTGCCCAGAGAGGTTGTGGAGTCTCCTTCTCTGCAGACACCCAAAGCCCTGGCCGTGTTCCTGTGTGACTGCTCTGGTGATCCTGCTCTGACAGGGGTTGCACTGGATGATCTTTCAAGGTCTCTTCCAACTTCTGATTTTCTGTGATTCTGTGATTCAGCGGGACCTCTCCACCCTCCAGATTGTGTGTGATTTGTGCTGGGCAGCGCAGACCTGCACAACTCCACACCTGGCCTGCTCAGAAGGTTTCAGATGAGATAAAACAGAAGGGAGGAAGAGGAGCAAGCAGCTTCATGATAAACTGAGAAACTGCTGATAAACGAAATGGCTGAGGAGCTGGGCTGGCAGAGAGCCACCATGAGAATTCACTCTGAGGAGTGGGGATGTTTCCCTTCCCATACTGGGCCTGTCAGCTGCAATCACATCATCACAAGCATAGTCACTGTGTGAGTGACCACAAAACCAGCAATCATCATCATCCAGGAAACAACCTGCTCCATGGCCGTGCCCAGAGGAGAAGGTCTGGTCAGAAGAGTCTTTTTAAAAAAGTCTACCAGAAGAAGTGCATTGAAATACAAAGTGTGAAGGGTAAAGGTCGTGTTTAGTAATCTGAGAGAGGAGGGAGTAACCAGGAAGGATTATTGATAATCCAAAATGCCCCAGAGCTGGACAGGGAGGCCTTTGGCAAGTGACTTGGGTCCCTTTTTGGGATGGAGCAGTAGCCACAAGGCATTTCATTAACTGAAGGCAGAATTTAATTGTCTCAGATCAGGGCCTTAATCAAGCAGCATTTAATTTCTATGCTTTTTGTCATCTAAGGGATGCACAGGTTCTCTGCAAGTGTCAAAGGTCTTCAAGTGACCAGGGGCAGGTTTCATCTTAGCTGGGGAAGTTTTGTAAAGGAGTCAGCACCATAGAGACCCCACTGACAACCTCCCAGGTTCTTGTAATATAGAAATAACTTGACATTGCTACCAGGTATGAGAGAGGAACTTGCCAACCATCTTTATGTGATGGAATGTAATTCTTGCTGGTATAAAACTGGAGGAATGTAGCAGTTTCCTGGCTATTAGCTCCATAGAGGGAGTTTCAGCATTTCAGTTCTTTCCAATTCTGGCTACATTTCCTCTTAGAAAACATTTCTGTATGGGAGTGTTGAATTTCCTCCAAGAAGCAAAATGACCCTGAATTCAGTAGCCCACATTAGAAAATATTAAAAAGTAACAGACTGAAATGAAAAATCACAAAGCGTAATTCTGCCAAGATAATTAATCCTTGTTAACCCGTGACCTGATCATATATGATGCTGCTCTGATGAGCTTACTGAAACGCTATAAATAATGCCAGCATATTTTATTTTCTTTGTAGGCATAAATATTGACAAATTCATACTCATTAAACTTCTGTGAGCTGGGAATTATCCACATTTCTCAAACGGGGAACAGGCAGAGGAATTAAGACTGTTTTTTCAGAGGCCTGCATTAGTTTGAGGAGTCCGGTTTGAGATGCAGAATGCAGTTTTAAGCCTTCTTTATGCACAGAAGCAAAGCTATATTGATTAAATCCAGACTGGCCATGTTACCTCCTTTCCCTCTCACCCTCAGCCGAGACCTATTTCTACATGCAAGAAAGCCCTTTTGCTGATAGGCACCAGTTTCCTGAGCAGAATTACAGCAGAAATAAACCCTTTGCCACTGTAACCAGACTGACTGCAAGTTCTGGGCAGCAATTAATTGCTTTTATACTGGGTGGTGGAACTAGCCCAGCAAAACCCATCTGCAGACTAAGGATACAGGTACAACAAAAACCCATTATTGTGAGACAAGCTGGGCTATGGATTGACAGCACCTCAGCCCCTGCCCAGGAGCTGCCTCCACGGTCCCCTTCACCCACAGCAAGCCTGGGCTACCTTATCCCACTCCAGGCTACCATATGCTACCAGCCATTTGTTGAGGCTACATGAGCTGCAAACGATAGCCCTCATTCTAGTACAGATACTTTCTGACAAATAGAAAGGAAAGGTTTTATTGTGGTACGAAGAATCCCTCAGAACTAAGTATTTTTGCTTTGGTTGTGATTTGAGTTCAGATGAAACCATCTCAACTGCCCATGGCCTCACCTCTATAATCTCAGCTCCCTGTACAACAAGCACAAGGGAAACGTCCCCAAAAGTGCACTGGTATTTTCTTCAGAATTTAGTTTAATGTCTCACCTGTGTAGCAGATTTCGAAGGGGCTGATGAGATTCTAAGTGTAATGCTCTCCTATATCCTGGTGCAACTTGTGCTTTTGGAAAAGAAAATAAGTGCTTCTCCTACCCGTACAGCAGTATAACATTAAACTCCTGTAGACTCTCTTATCTGAGGTTCTGGAGGAGGCGTACAAACTTACATTAAGTACATGTTATGTATGTGTTGCTTTATTTCCTCCACATTTCAGACAAAACTGTGTTGTGTCAGCAGGACTAGAAGCTGATGAACTTCACTGCAAGCAAAAAGTGAGGCTGTAGGACCCGGCTCCATGTGGACCTGGTGGGACCATCCTCTTGTGAAGGGATTTAGGACTCTGGTCCTTGGTCTCTCCTAAGAAGAAGCTGGAGGCTGTGGTAAGAGTGCGTCACAATTTTTGGTGAGATGGGTTAACCCCCTGTGGGGAGTAAGGTGAAATCATCAAATGCATTTAATTTTATCAGAAGTTGCTCTCACACTTGTGTCCCAGAGGTGAAAAGGTTTTATTTCCTCCCACTGACTGCAGTGTTCACCTCACTCTTGGTTAATGGGACGTGTATGGACTTTTTATTTCTCTTTTCTTGTGGCAAATGCCAGAACAGTGCAGGTTTAGAAACAGATTATCTGACAGTAGAAACAAAATGCAACTCAAACCAGCTGTAACAGGTCCTTACTTTGAGACTTTAAAGTCTCCAAGTAAACCAGCAGCCCACGGAGTCAGATTTAGAGGACAGACCTCACCTACCGTCCTCAGCTGGGGAGTAGGTTCAACGCAGCGGATGAACAGGGAATACCTGGTGTAAGAAGTCGTCCTCTTTCTCCTGGAAAGCCATGGTGGGTAAACAGGGCCCTGCAGTGGTGTGGGGCATGTGGCAGGTCTGGATTTGGGGTTTTGTGGCTTTGTGAGGGTCTGTAGCCACTGTTTTCAGTTACTTTTTCACGTGGAAGGGGACGTTCAACCCCATGTGCTTGGTGCTGCTCCTTGGGGCTGTGTGTAAAGCACGTGGCAGAATTGGGCCTCAGTAGTTATATAAAAGGGAAAAAAGCAAACAAACAAACAGATGGAAATCCTCAGATGGAAGGGGGACACACTGGTTATCTATTTAAAGAGCTGCTAAGGTCTAATAGGAATTTTCAAGAAGCATTCAATTTAGAACTAGCAGAGGTTTATTTAGCCTATATTTTCTGTTTGCTTTCAATCATTTTTCATAGCAAAGAACATTTGCTACCAGTGCTCATCCCTAGCATCTCCAATTGTGTATTCCCCAGCACTACTCTGGTTGCTACGGAGACAACTGAGATGCCACAAACAACAGCAAAGCTCTTCTGGTGTGGAAAATGTGCACCAGGGAGAGAAATATCCCTCGGAAGCATGACATCTCATACACAGGTGTGGGAAATGGGTGAGATCTACAGGACATAGAATTTGCTGGACCCCACGTCTGAACAAAGCGTTTCCCAGAGTTGCTCTCCTGTTCCTGGCTGCTTTTCCAGCGGCACAAAAGCCACGAGCCATATTACTCCAGAGTTGATGCCAAAGAACATTTTCTACCTGGATTTGAATAATGTGAATATATTAATTAAAGTTGATAATGGCTGATAATGATTTCCATCAGCAGTAGAATGATGCTATATTTATCATTATCTATGAGATTCTCATCCCTAACTGTAATTTATACAGAGAAGACTTGAAGTAACGTGATTTGCCATCTTAACAACTTTTCTGATAACACTTTTAAAGTCACAGAACATTGTTTTCTCAGATAATGTGGTCCATTTCTCAGATGGGAAGAAAAGGAAGGAGAGGGGATGAAGACCCCCGGGTTTTGCTATGAGCAGCTTACCCTTGAAAAGGAGTTGATTTTGAGACCAGCCACAATATCAGCAAAAATTTAAGAACAATTTAGCATTTGTATTTATTATGGGCATTGCTCTGCAGAACTCTGATGTGGTTTGCAGATAGGGCTTAAAGTATAGGGAGAGAGGGAGAAGGAGTGTCTTGGTCCTTTCCAAAATTCAAGAGCAGATACCTCTGAGCGGCACCCCAGCTTCCCTGGCCTGAGCAGCACCCACCTTGCGGTCTGGGGCTGGCAGTCCCCACAGTGACCACTGGACCTCAGGAAAAGGGAATCTCTCAGAAGAAGTAAAGAATATCTCACAAAAGTCAGAGAGGACACAGCAGGGAGAAGGCTGGGAGATGTCTTCTGCAACCCAGCTCTCGGACTGGAAGGGTGGGCAAGGACTGGAGCTTCCCTCAAGGAGGAAAAGGAGGGGATGATGAGATCCCATCAGGGAAACATCCAAATCCTCACACAGTGGTGGATCTACAACCTACAACCAGGCCTACAACCCAGTGGGCTAAAATTCCTGGGACTGCCCTAGTGCTGTCTCAGTCTGGGTGTGGGCACTGCCTGTAATGATGCTTTCATGGCACTGTAACTTAAAAACAGCTCAGCTATTTCTGACTTTAAAAATTCTTTTTTGTACCGAGTCACTGGATATAGACGTGCAACTGAAAATTCTGGGGGAAAAAAAACCACCTCAAAACAAGCATTTCCTATAAAATAGGTCTTAGTGGTATAAAATTTACCATAAAATATGAATTAATAAATTTTTTAGCTAGTATGGACAAAACTCAGAAACATCAGTGACTGAAAAACAGAGGTTCAAAACAGGAAAAAGGCAGGAAAAAGCCATCTGGGAACCTCAAAATCTCTCAAAGCTGATGACATGCCAGCTCCTGGTTTCAGCAGACCTAGGCTCAAAGAGAGAACAACAACAGGAACCTTCTTAAATATTTGTTGTTAAGGTAAATCTAAAATGATTGTCTAGCACAGTGTTAATTGTATTGTACAGCAATCAAAACAGAGACGCTGTGTCTAATGAATCCCTACTCTCACCTTTGGAACTGAACTGGAGTGTCTCGTTCACCTCCTTATTAGGCCATAAATATTCTAATTAGGAAGCAACTCCAGATGAATAGGATTAGCAATGAGGACATTTTAGACTAGGTACACAAGAGATACTCAAAACTCTCATGTCTTATCTAAGGCTCTCCTGACATTTATAATCATGTAGAAACGCTAAATTTACATAGCTCTGCCTAATTAGACATGGTTGCAATTATGTTTGTGGGCTTCCTTTTTTTCCTACCCAAGTATAACTTACACTGTCAAAACAGGAAGCAGGAACTGAATAGAAGCTCGGCAAGAAAGAAGAGCATTTTGTGCTATTTATATTTTGCTGCTTTAATTTGAAATTCATATTTCAAAGCCATTTGTTTAGATCCCATGCAAGAACTAGCGATTATGGATCCAAGTCCAGATCACTGCTGCTGTGGATGTAAAATGTGGGTTTTTTTTGGATCGGCGGCATCTCAAGAGCGGGCGCTGAAACAGGCCTGATTTAGCAAAAGGTGATACAGGATGGTGGCACTCCTGCTCTTGACGAGAGCAGAGAACAAAGAAATGCATTGCCTTTCTGGACTGTAAGCTCCCTGAAATCCTCACCCTGTCTGAGTGCTTTGCTGCCTGCCCTGTGGTTTTTGGACTCAGCCCCTCTCCTCAGCCAGAAAGAGCCCGAGCCTGACATTTCCAAAGTAATTCTGCGTTTGCCATCCTCAGTCCTCAGAAAGATGGTGAGAAGCAGGTAATCCATCAAGCTCTATTTTCTGTGCAGCAAACGCTGGCATTATTGGGCAGAGATTTGATAAATGATGTGGACATTATAATAACTGAATTTCAAGATATTGCCTTAGATGTCTATAATCCCCGATAGAGTCCTTTCACTTTAACTCAAACGTGAATCAAAGTTAAGTGATACGCACTCAATTCAACATGCTCACCAATTTCTGTTTCAGAACTAAACCATAATCATGAAAACTCATGTGTGTCAGCAGACCTCATCTGCGTGGAGCTCAGCCTGGAGTCGGGGCAGGTGGAGATGTCCTACATATGGGGTAGGGGGAGATGCCATACGTATGGGGTAGGTGGATACAGCCATATGTATGTATGAGCTCTCGGGACCAGAGCATCAGGAAATGCCCAGGGCAAACAGCCACAAATCCATTTTATTGACTGCTTAAGGTCTAATTCTCTCTGCTCCTAAATACTTTGTTTATTAGAAATCCAGCATCTTATTTCACTCCCTTGTCACGTCTCAAGCTCCATGCAGATGATGCTAGCAGAGTCACAGAGCCCTCGGAAGCTGGGCTTCCTGGTGGCAAAGGCCCATGGCCCAAAGCACAGTCACAGTAACGAATGCCTTTTTAATAAATGCTCCCAAGGACTAAAGAGCCCAGCCAAAGAACGCTATTGAAAACCTCCTGTTCACAGCTTCACTGCTTGGAACGTGGGAGAGGTGGAGAAACAACAGTTCTGCTCGTGCAGCTTTGTAAAAGCCACAATTAATTAAGAAATTAAGAATCTTCCCTCCAGCAAACTGAAGAAAAGCAGATCCCACAGCTGACGGGAGCCCTCGCAGACAGTTCAATGCACAGCCCAGACCAGTGCCACCCACCAATCCGAGGGTCAGCCCCAGATCAGCTGAAGCCCAGACCACGCTGAAACCCCGCTGCAGCCTCCCTGTGTACACTTGGGAGTGTACTGAGCTATGAAGAGCTGGCATGTTTCTGAATAGCTGAGTGAAATAAGTGCAAAGTCCTAAAAGGACGTCACTCTTGTGTTTCCTTTGGTGAAGGCATCAGCCCCGTGCCTGCTTTCTTATCAAGCTTTCCAGTCAAGAGTTGCACCGGTCAAGACAGTTGGATCTGGAAGCTTACGATGACAGCCCGAGCGGCTGAACCAAAATCAATACCCATACAAACACCACTGCCATCTTCTGCTCTGCTATATTTAAGATCAATCAATATGCATAAACGACTAGCGCCAGGCACATCTGCACTAGTCTAGCGCATAATCAACTTTGTCTTGTCTCAGCTTAATATAATTTTCCACCATATTACCAGTCTTTATGATATCCTGTCTTTTCAAACAGACATAATCCAGAATCACTACATAGTTCAATTGGATTATTTGATTTGCACACAGACCCACACACACACACAGGTCTGATCTTCAGTGACAGCCTCTCTTCACTGCGGTGCAGACTGTGGCCATGTTTAAAGTGTTTGCAAGGAGGTGACATTTGAGGCCACGTTCAGCTTTTACCCATCCCTCTGGCAGACAAATTTATGTGTGTGTGTGTATGTATACTTAACAGACTGGGGAAAGAAATGAACAAACTTATCAAATGCCATGCTGAAGCATCCATTAAAAATCGCACACACTTTTAATGACTAGGGTGAGGGTTGCTGTTGCATAAATTTATTTAACGTTAATGTCCCTTGTTTGCTGTAAATTTCACACTGTGAAATTACCAGGGCAATTCTAATGGAGCTGAAGCCTCCAGCTGCACTCTATGATAAAGGAGGAAATAATTACGAATTCCTCTGGGAAGCCAAAGAAAGTCAAAGATCTCCTTCCAAACTGCTCCCAGATGAGCTGCTCATCAGCAGGCTCGGGAGGTGCAGAGCTGCTCTCCAGCGCCGGGGGAGGCAGAAGGAGCAGGACGCTGGCGCTGACGACGACTCCGCTGTCAACTGACATTTAATTTGGAAGGATTGAAAGCCAGCGTCGGCAGCAGCTTCTGCCAAGAAACCTATGAACAGTCAAGACAGAGCATGGAAGTGGTTTTATGTTCCAAGTCGGGATGATACTGTGTAATTTTACATCTAATCACCAAGCGCGAGACGTAACCACCAAACACACAGCTCCACGAGCTCGGGCCTGAAGCTCTGACAGATGCTCGTGTTTTGAGAGGATGCTGAGCTACAAGAGCTGTCCCATCTAGAATGGCATTTGCTGTATCCTTTTGAATCTAGAGCTTAAAGCCTTTGACAGAGTGCACACGAAGAGTGGAAAAGGACAAAAACCAGTAACTGCAGAAACTCTTATGATGACACACAGAAGACAGAGAGCTTCAGCCTCTTCCTTCAGCTGCAAGGTCCCAGCTACGCTTTGTCATTACTTGACTTCTCTCCAAGCCTACAACTGTAAGCGTTCACACTTTTCATGGGATCTCAGTTTTCTGTCTTTAACATAAGACATCCTACACAACCAGCACCATTTACTCATTAACCAGACTCAATCATTTTCAAGGCTGCTTATGTCCAACCATCAGAGACAGTAAGCACTGGGCTAGTTTCAGCGAGCAGATGTTCCTAAGCCTGATTAGGCTGCACTACCAACCCCTTCATGCCAACCTTTTTTTAATTTTCCATCCCTGCAAATGTCTCTTCCTCCTCTTTCTGTTCTATCCCTTATCCTCCCTTGTAACTCCCCATTCCCAGAGAGGCAGAACAATGTAGGACATACGTTTCTCCCTTCTTCTCCCTTCCTCCACATCATTATGGGCTGGCCTGGCCAACGACACTGCCCCCACGAAGGCAGAGCCCACCTTGGCAGTGAGAGATGGGGTGGAGCTGGAGACCCCAGCCCCTGCCTCCTTCCCACCACCACGCTCCCCACTGGCCCGTCAGCACCTTCCCTTCACTCAGCTTCCAATTCAGAGCCAGTAACCAGTGACCCAATATATGGTCAGACTGCACCTCTGAAATGATAAAACAACTCATTCCTGGTAAGGAAAGCAGAGAAACCTAAGAAACAAAATCACCTAATGGAACAGGCTGGCAGTGCTCATTCAGTCGCTCCCCGTGCGTCACTCACAATAACGCGTTGCCGCATGCTTCAGGCTCGTTTCCCGAGAACAAATATAATTCGTATTTATAATGCAACAAAGGATAAAGCAGGTTCCCTGATTCTGATAAGTGACTGTGATTATTTCTTCAATAAAACCCATCATGTCTTTCAGATCATCCGTTCATGTTCATTCTGGTTTGGAACACAGGAGTCACAGATGAGCATCTCTGCACCTTGAGTCACTTTGTTTATTTTCTGATTTATAAAACGCAGGGACCCACTAGAGAACAATTGGATGGTACTTAAAAGACTTTTGAACACCAGATTGAACTTCGTGGACCGGATGTGCGGCAGCGCGTAACCAAACTCAGAGCGCCACCGTTTATCAGGTAACTTTGGTAAAAATTGGGGCGGAGTCTGGTTGGAGACCTGT
>NW_010196832.1:0-8394 GCF_000695765.1 Mesitornis unicolor
AAGAAAAGAAAAGAAAAGAAAAGAAAAAAGACACAAAAAACCCAAGCAAATCAGAGCAGCATCAAGCTGTGGATCAGGAAAAATTCCAGTTCCTTTAAAAAGGCTTAAAAGCTGTTTGTAGTTCTAAAGGTAGGGATGTCAAGGCACTTTTCAGTTGTGAGGGTCAAATGCAGTTGACTGATGAAAAGAAAATCTTGGCGTGAACATTGTAGCAGTTTATTAAACAGTCTGTCATCTTTGATGAAGTGCTATGAGAAGCCACAAAGCAGCAAATAGAAACCCTAACAAATTTGCACTCTCAAAGCTACCAAACAGATGTCACTAGGTGAGACAAAAAACATCATGGGTACTCCTACAAAGTGACACATGGATGGTGCTCAGCAGATGGTCACATTACTGGTGCAGGTAAGGGTCATTTCTCAGGAAGTTCAATGATGCAAGCAATGCATCTTCACAAACCAGAGAAGTGGCCATCCATGCCTTGACAAACCATTCTATTTCACTGTGCTCACCAGCTGCAAAATGCCTTGTGAGACCAATAGGCAGCTGCCCAGCTAGGGAACTTGCTGAAAAACTGTTTCCAAAGGGCAATTGAGCTTTCAGTACAACTGAAACTTGCAATCCCTTTTTATAGCTGGGTAAAGTCAGATGAAGTGTGCAGCAAAATAAAGATTTGTATATGATCTGTGTCAGATGAAAGCCTTTGAGGCTGTAAGTTATGAAAGTCTTTGGAAGCCTTTGAAAAAATCTTGATGTCCAGTTGGTTTTATGAATGCTGCTCGCTAGCTTCATGGCTTAGAGAAGAAAGCTCCCGATCACAGTATCACATTTCACTGTCAGTTACACCAAGTAGGGCTGTATTTGCCTCCTGCTTCTCATTTGCCATAATTACTGGAGCAATATTATTTAATGCAGCCACAATGGAAGACCCACATTTAATCACCAGATGGTGTTTTCACCATGCAGAGACCCGATGCAAAATCAAAGGCTGTAGAGCAGTCATCTTTACTGATGACTCTCCATTGTTCACCCACTCATGTTGTACTGCATGACATACCATAGGCTTATAACATCCAACTGCTAGTCAGCTCAAAGTGATTATCAAGAGAATAAATTCAATCCTACACCTTTCCTTACTGGAAGGCATGTTGAGCCAGTTGAGAGTGGTGACAACACAGTAGCCAGGTTCCACTGCTTCACAAAACCACAACTGACGGTGGAGTTAGATCTCATATGCTAATGTGCATAGATTTAGAGGCATATGCTCATCAGTTATGTGGAACTGCCTGTACAGCATGGAAAACTATAAGTAGAGGCTATCTTCTATAGCAGTATTGATTTCGTGTGAGCATGTGAGCAAAACCAGCTTATGATACATAGTGCAAGATGTAACAGAGAACAGGGAGAATAGATACAGTATTACATGTTTGGTAGGATAGCTAACACTTTTCATCATAAGATGATTTACATTTACAAATCTGATTAAATTTATCAATAAAAAGCCACAAAATTGTCATTCTAATAATCTAAGCCAGTGGGAGAGAACATGATTCCCCCTCACCACCAGTAACTGTGGAGAAGATCCTGCTATTCCAGAATTCATGCAATTTCATGAAAAATTCATAAACTCCAAAACTCACTGATTTTGAAACTGAATTTTTCTGTGAGGGGGAAAGTTATTCATAATTTAAAGATAAAAGCTTTGGTATGTCTCTTGTACAAAAGGTCTTGTTCCCTGGAGTATTTTCCCTATGCCTCTGCTGTCCAAGTGGATGCAGTAAGAGATTTCCATTGTTTAAAGGAAAAACATTTGCAGCCCTTAAATCTGAGTCACGAAAGTCAACATACGGATTTAAATCTGATATACCTAAATTGCAAATTTAAATCTGATATACCTAAATTGCAAATTTATGTAAGCGTACTTGAATGTGAGCTTATTCAAGAAAGGGTTGTATTCTTTTCTTTTTCATTTGAGATCATGTTATCTTTCACAAGGGATTCTGAATTTCTTGTTTGTAATTCGAATACAGCAAAGATCTACAGTTCCCTAAGGGCTTAGCCACTGGAGGAAGACACAATAAATGTGCTTTTCTCATAAAGGAAAGACTAAGATAATGGATTTCTCAGCTATATTTAGATAACACTGTCTATGTTCTCTGCAGAAAATGCAGGCTTCTGCTACTCCTTCCCTCAAATTATTCAGTTAATAAATATTTGACATGTTCCTTTGTTACTAACATTATTTTTGACCCAAAAAGCAGTTTATAGCACCTTCTACAGTAAAAAGGAATCAATGTTCATGGCTACCTTTCCTTGCTACCTGTGTTAACTTCAGAGTCTCTTTATTTCTGTTTGTCTAACTTGTGATGTAAACTCATATGTCATCCACACGTACAGAACAGAAACGTGCTTAGACCCCAAATTTGGATACTTAAAAAACCATGGGATTTTCATTGCCCACTCTTGCTTTCTTTTGACAGTTTTCTTAATAAGAGACAAAGAACACTGGCTCTATGAATTTTCAGACTTTACAACTTCTCCCAAAGTAGACATGATGAGAGGAAACCTAGAGGGCATTCTAATTGAAATAATATAAGGCGTAAAACTGAAGGATTCTTCCATTCCCTCCCATAGCTCTAGGCACTGATGTACTTTCAGGCCAGTATGAAGATTATTTGACTTGAATAAGAATAAAGGATGAGACACTGATCAGTGCTTGAAAAATTCTGTCACTGTAAGGAACAGTGAAAACATGCAGGGAATTCTTGAAGAAAACTTAGCACTGCAGAATACACATTTGACTTGTACCACCAGTTATTTGTTGTGGGAGCTATAGCAAGTTAAATGTGGAAGAAAAGGTTTAACAGCCAAAAAAAAAAAGTCAAAAAACGTTGATGAAAGACTATAACAAATGAGGAGAGCAGCAGCACCACGAATACAGAGAGAGAAAAGGCGTAGATGAAGATGAGAAGGACAAGAAGTGAAAGAATTGTTTTCCTTCTCTCAGAGAGCCTGCACCACCATCCATCCCCAGACTCAGCAGCTGGATGAAAGGCGTGTGTTCCTGGCTGTCACTGTGTCTCTACTCATGTTTGTAAAGCTGACCTAATGAAAGAGGAATACCTAAAGCTGTAAGGCTGGAAAAATCCAAGCACACCAACATATCCGGGAAAACAGAAGGGCAAACAGCTGGCTTTTTTTCCAGTTTTTATCAGTCAATTAAATTTACATCCAAATTAGGCAGAACAGAGGCTGTTCATGGTGCCCAAGCATTTAGATAATTTACTGAATCTGCAGTGTTTCTTACACAGACTTACAGTGTAAACCTGAGCTGAAATAAAAGGCCCTGCTGTAAATGTGCAAATCACTGTGCAAGGCAGAGAACCAGAACTGACTCCTCCAGCCCCAAGGAATAACCAGAATTTTGTACTCTGAATAGCTGATACTTTCACGTATCTGATGTTGCATTAATGTGCTGATCCAAAATCTTCACAGCAAAACACTGAATAAGTCTGAAAAATATGATGTTTGTATACAGTCTGCAATCAACAAATAAAGAATGTTAATGTTAAAACATTTACACTTCCCCTCACTTACAGCAAGATAAATAGTTTTATCTATTAACAGCAAACATGTATGGTAGCTCAGAGCTACACTCCTGTGACAGCAAACACAGTTTGCTGTAGAATAAGTAATGCTTGAAAAACTTCTGTTCAGTAGCTCAGTAAAAGTACCATTAATTTATTTACTATGCTAGAAAAAAATAGGCAGTTCTCCAAAAGACCAACATGTTGTAAAAGAGCAGGTTTTCACAGTATTGAAATTGTTGAAGTACATTCTGAGCTGCTAACAAGCATGTAAAATAAGATTTGTACAAGATTTTATATTATTGCTCCATCTGAGATCAAACCCATCTGAGGCCACACTGGAATACCTGTTTTAAGGTCATCTTGCCGAAGGTTGTTCCACCTTTGAAATAATTTTATATTTCTGATTAAGAAGTGCAATTGACAGTGCCACTTGGCCCTCATTACAAATATCCAGGACTGCAATGTCAATTGGTACAACTAAGTGCAGTGTAATTGTTGATATTAGTTTAGTTTTAACATCTCCTCAAAACCTCCATAGTATACTGATCAAATTTTCTCAAAGCAATTTATCATCAGAGTACTATTATATTGAAATTTTAAAAAGCGGGATATCAATTTAGACAAAAATGTGTTTTGAAAACAGTGGAGAAAGCTCTCTGACAGTGCTGAAATATCTTGTTTTGACATTTTCAGCATAAGAAAGTAGGAAAAGGAGTATGCTAAGCAGGGACAGTGTTAAATGATGCTGTACAGTTCCAGAATTTCTATTTTGATCATTTCAAAGTTCTGTTTACAGTAACTATTATTTATACCAGATTTCTGAAGTGGGGAAACCAGCTCACTAGGAAATTAAAGCTTTTTGGTATGGACATTGAAAAAAGCATAATCTTAACCAGATGACACTAATCACCCATCCATGCTTTAAAAAGATTTTTAAGGAAAACAACAGATAGCTAGTTATGGTCTATTACTTTATTATTCAGTTTTTAGACACAGTGGAATTAACTCTAGTTTATATGCACTATCATCTTTAAATCACAGTAATAATGGTTCACCTCCTGATTGTTGCACTCCCATTCCTAGACTAGAGGGACCAATTTCATGTTGGACTTAGGGTGCCTTTTTGAGTTCAGCAAGACATTTCTGGATGGGGTACCACCTACTCAGTTGAAATTGTGCCAATTCAGTGGCACTGCTAGTCTCCAATTTGCCTTGGAAAGAAGAATAGGACTTTTAGCAAACAAACTACAAGGAGAAAAAGTAAGGTCCTGGAGTGAAATTTCAGGAAAGAAGGCATTTACATCAAGGCATGGAGCAGCTCTGTGTCTGTGTTGCCAGTAAACTCAAATGCCAACCTATAACACGGAGTGGACTTGTGAGGGGTTTGTGAACAGTGCTAAAGAGCAGAGTAAAGACTCAGGCAATAGATAGTGTGCAAGTAGAGTGATTAATGAAACCGAGTGAGAGGAGGAAAAACAACTTTTCAAAGTGCATAGGTTAGGTAGATCTTTCTTTCAGTCCTTTAGTTCCTCTGAGTTTCTTTTCCTGTTGAATTCTTACTGTTACAGCTTATGGCTCTGCTGAATTATGAATGGGCTGTGTAATTTATGTCATGTGGGGAGTGAGACTTAAGGTCAGGCTTATATTGTACTCCTTTAGTAAGATCAAATAAATTACACTATCAGATTAAACTTTTAATTAGTGACAAGATCTTGTACAGAGGAGCCATTTGCCCTTGTGAGTATGACATTGTTCAAATTATAGTTCCCAATAAACAACAGATATCAAGGCAATGGTAAAGTATGGCTGACATGATACTATAATTTAATAATAAGGAAAAACAGAAGGACAAAAATAAGTACTTATATTCTACTAAAATGAAGGACTGAAATAACTAATCAGTTTCTAATATTGATAAGTCAATCTGAACACTTGAAAGATTTATTTACAACTTTTCAACTGAGTAATCTTGAAGATGTCACAAGGATTGCATACAATTAATTTTCAAGAGACATAAAAAGAGCTGACACCATTAAATGTGTAATACAGAGGTTTATTAACAAAAAAGGGTCTCTTCAAAGACTATTTCTGTCAAAAACTGATTTAGGGCATCCAGTTTGGCTCAATTCATTAGGGCTGCCTTGGAAGTCTCATTCCCACAGCTCAGCCAAAGAGTGACACAACTCTTGGAGACTGTGCAATTAACCCAACTTGAGCAATGCAGTTGCCAGATCTCCATTGCCTGTTCATTCTAAGCTGACTTCTACCAGCCATCTTTGAAACACAGAATCCCTTTTGGATACCCCTGGTCCTATATATCTGGGGCTGATTTTATACTGTGTTTTTCCTTTACTCAAAGCAAGAAACTTTTTGCACAAGTAACCTAACCGATTAAAGAGGAGCTGTACCTATGACCTACTTGTCCTATTTTATAATTCTTTGTGCGTTGTGTTCTGTGTTTGAATATAGCATCACTCTGTCAGTCATTCCTCTGTCAGCTGAACTATTTAACTTCTCACACTACCAATGGTTGAAAGGAGATTCAAGGAACTTCTAGGCCAGATCATGAGATGTCTACAGACTCAGACAACCACAGAAAGGAGATTACTTAAAATGTTATCTGGTACTTAAATAGATTTTCCTGTTATTTACATTCCAAGTCGTACTGAATTTAGGTATGAGTTGGACTCTTAAAGGGCACTGAAAGAGGTAGATAATATCATTCCATAGGCTGCTGACTGGCTTGTTCATTTGTCCTAAATTAATCTAATAATTTGAATGTCCACTGTTGTTTGAGATGCCAAAGAAAAGCTGAGATATACCTGTGGGGCTGGCAGAGGTAACACAGGAGCTAGAAGACATATGGCCTGAGAGTGAAATCTGTTCACAGATTCAGGTATCAAGATTTATGCTTCTACAGACAGATATTTCCAGATCAAGTGTCTGGTATTCAGAACTTATTCTGTGTCTTGAGAACTATCTGTTCTTATTCTGTGCAGTACAGAAGTCTTAAGTTCAGTAAAAATTTTTCACCAACAGTGACTTGTTTCTTTCAATGCCACCAGAACTAAGATTACAGAAATGCATAACTACTACTTAAGTTTAAGAAACAGCAAGAAAGGTTTTTTTTTTGTATTGAAATGACAAAACGCTCAACAAAAACACTTTATGTCAAGTGTCTATCAGTTCTTCTTTGCATCTGAAAGGTAGGCAGATGCAGCTGCATCTTTTCTGGAGTATATTCATCTTCATTGACATAAAAAATAGTGAATGTGTAATTTCATTGTATCATTGTGATTGAAAGTGACATGAAATCTATGAAGCAATAAATGTAAGTTAAGAACATCAGGTACGTACACAATATTGAAATGTTTGGATATATGATGGAAGTTATAAAATAACTATTAAGATGAGCATTTTATTTGAGAGGGAGCAGAACTGAGTTTGCAGATGTAAAATCCTGGAAAATTTATACCTTTTACACTAGAATATTATGAACTAAAACAAAAAGAAGACAGTCTTAGGAGAAGACTTAGTAAGTTTTTCTCTTCAACCACCTAAGTACCATAGTCTAGTCTAGGGTCAGACTCCCTCATAATTTACTTGATAGACTGGTAGTCAGGTCCTCTCTCAACATATGCACTCCAGTCTCCTTTGAAAAAAATGTGCCTAGAACTCAGGTGTATATATAACTGTTATTTTCAGTGGGGATGTAGTCAGAGTCTGAATCTAGAGAGCTATTGGGCTGACCTAACATAAGTGTCTACAGCATAGGTGTCTAATTTAGGATGAGATGAATAGCTCCTCAGACTCCATTGACAGCACTGAGTAGATGCCTATCAACTATGATGTAGGTTTAGATAGCTAGTTTATGCAGATACATTTACATGTAAACATCTAAATGTAAGCATGTTAATCTGAAGCTCAATCCTGCCTTTAATAATTTATGTAAAATGTTTGAATTCGTGACATGTTAATTTGTTCTTTAGTGTTGCAGCAAGAACAGCAAATGCTCAAATTATTCTCAGTAGTTAGGAAAATGTGTTTTTCTTCATATGGATACTACTTAAAATGATGTGCTATAAAGGAGATCACTAAATATAAAACTTAGAGGTGTTATGGAAAAAAAAGCTGGTGACTAATCTCGTTGTTTTTGTGTCAACTGCCACTCACTAATATTTATGAGGTGAAAAGAATAAACATCAGCCTAAATGTCTGTCCAGAACTCCATTATCCAAATCTTTGTTTAGCTCTTTAAACATCCAATTAACTTTTAAGTCTTTTTCAAATTAAGATGTTATAGAAATGGTGAAATTTAGAGAAGGAAAGTACTCACAGCTGTTGTCTAAAGGCTTTAAAGAGCTGTGCTCCTGCTCCATCCCCAGATAATAACAAACTGATTGCTTTTTCTCCTCTCAATTCAGATTCCTCCAAACCCATCTGTAACCAGCTCAAGCAGTGGCCAGTGCTCAGATTCAGCTAAATGAAAAGAGCATTGGTGCAATTCCCAACCTTCACCACAATCCCTTCACCTAGCAGGTTAAAAAAATGAAAAGACACACAGCAGTGATGTTTCAGAGCTCCTGAACAACTCCTGAACAACTGAAGCAATAGCCTGTAAGAATTTACTGCGAAATGTACAAGAGTGAATAAGATCAACTCAGTTTTTCCTTGATAAGACAATTAAAGATTTCAAAGGTAGAATTATTCTTTGAGATGCATAATCTTCATTCCCTACTACAAGGAGCTCATCAGTCCTCAGTACAATGCAGCCTGTCAGTTACGATGAGAAACTATACTCTTT
>NW_010196832.1:8433-13876 GCF_000695765.1 Mesitornis unicolor
TCCAAAATCAGAAAAGTGACATCTAGGTATCAAGAATCCACTTCTGCTTGCAAAGCAAATAATCGAGATGTCCTGTCCAGTAGATCTACTCATGCCCTCCACCTTAAAGCTGCAATGGCAACATTGCTGAAGGGAACCTTGAAAGGCGCTAGTTATATAACTACAAAAGGCAAGGAGAAAGAAAAACCAGGTTGTGGAACAACATTTAATCAATTAATGCTAATTCCAACAAGCAGAAGAACTCAGGCAGAGAAGAAGGAGATACACCAGGACAGTGGTGCAGCACTAGGATATGTTACTTTGAGAGGCAGTGGAGTGTCCAGCCATGGAGGTTTCCAAGACTCAGCTAGACAAAGCCATGACTGGCTTTTGATGTAGTGCTATCAATAAACTCCTGTGGAGTGGGCGGTTGGGCTGGAGACCTCCAGAGATCTTGTCCAGCCAGCAAATATATGATCCTAAAAAGAGATTGTAGAGTGAGACACATGCCAGAGAAATTCAAACCATGTGCAGCAGTTAGCACATGAAATAAAAAATACATTCAGGTCAAACTAAATGGGTTCCTTGAGTATAGTCAATTAGCCTCTCTACCACTGAACACAAATCCGTGTAACATTTCAGAGGTGCTAACAGAGAAGTATTCAGGCATTTTCTTGCATTGTGTTGAGGAAATACTAAAACAAAATTTCAGTTATTGAAAACAATCACACTGAGACTTTCGGCTTTAGTTTGCATTTCCTTCCGCTGTTGTGAGAAAGGAGACAAATTCAAGCAACAAACTGTTGGTTTATTAAATGTTGTTATAACTTTGTAATTGTGTTGTAATTCCTTTTGCTTTCTTATTTTTTATATTCTCTTTCTTTTTTTTTCCCAGATGAAAATAATTTTATCCAATTAGACAGTAGAATGATGGGATGGGACTCTCAGTGTCTTCATAAAGAGCAGAAATAATTTGCACTGAAAGCAAGCAGCTTCAGGAAACAGCACAAACTGAAAATTGTTCCTCCAGTCTTCACAGTCAATGCTTTTCAATCATCCCACCATTCAAGGTCGATTTACAAAATGGCTTTGCAGACACATAGACAAACTATATTTGCAATGTGTGTTATTCACAACAGATAACGTGACTCACACCACCTGTTAACACTGAATCAGACATGACCCTTTTATCAGCGGACATTTCAAAGAGGGCTCCTTTTGCAGATTTTAGGTCATGCATATACCCTGTGCCTAATGTGTTATTCAAACTCATTAAAAAATTGCCTCTTTTAATATTTACATTCTAAAATTTACATTCTTTTGCTCACTTTAGACACGTGTTGCTCTGGTTAATGAACTGCTGCCAAATTATCTGCTACATTGTAAATAGGGCATACAGAGGTTGTCAAGATAATTGCATTATTTATCAAGTGACTTCAATCAAAATCATGGAGTCTTACTAAACCATAGGCAAAGTGAAAAGTAAATCTTGGTGTGCTTGTGAAAAACACTTTCATAGAGTAGGCTCCACTTGCTGCTAGAGAAAATATAAGCACGCCATTGAAATGAGTTGAATATTTTTGTATTTGTATAATCATATATAAATGTATTTTATATATATAAATGTATTATATATAAATGTATTTTATAAACCAATTTCTCTCTTTCCATATACATTTTTACAAACGTCTGAAGCTAAAAACACTCAATATTATCAATGATAGTATTTATAAAAAGCGTGGATCTTCCTTCATTGCATTCAAACTGAATTTTATATCTTAAAGATTTTCTCAATTTCTGTGCAAATTTCTGAACAAACCAGTGGAGTCAGTTATACAGTTACAGACCTGCTGAAAGTAAGACATGAGTAAGCACTGCACATAACCAGAGGAAAGAAAGATTACAGTAACCTTCCCCTTAATATTAAGTCATAATATCATAGAAGCATAGTTCAGTTTCTAGAGTGAATGGCAACCTGTCATAGCTAGCAATCTCATAAATAAAATTCTGCTTTGGGGGATTTTACATTCTTTTTCAACTTTTGAGTGAACTACAATTTTTTTTTTCTTTTTTTGACTGTCATCATTTAGTCACCATAACTTCTCCAACAGACTGTTATTGACTGCTAACAAGCTACAATTGCTGTTGATAACAGCACCAAAAGCCAGGCCAGGAACATCCTGCCGGATTGTTACTGGTCATCTGCTACAGCCAAACCACAGGAATGGGCAACTTTCCTTCAATTAGACAAG
Source organism: Mesitornis unicolor (assembly GCF_000695765.1). NCBI lineage: Eukaryota > Metazoa > Chordata > Aves > Mesitornithiformes > Mesitornithidae > Mesitornis > Mesitornis unicolor. The sequence continues at coordinate 10,665 of NW_010196832.1, forward strand.
GAACAATCTTAGAAATGGGGGGGTAGGACAAGGTTTTGAGACATTCAGTTTTCTCCTGTTTCTGCCATACACCATAAAGTGTGGTTGCAAAATATCTGCTGCTTAGGGTGAGCTGTTTAGGGAACAATGTTCTCTCATTCCACTACTCTTGGCATCTGCAGAGATTTAAAAGGCTCCTAAGACTGCAAGCAAACTCAGTGCAATGTAACAGCTTTTATACTCAAGCAAAGTGTCCTGGTGCATCTATGGCACTGTATAAAGTAAAAACTATGACACAGGACAGATATTATGGACCCATTAAAGACCTGACCATCCTCTACATTTAGAGAAACATTAAGTAAGAAAATTGTTTAGATTGAGATGGTAAATTCATGTCCGAAGAGCAACAAAGCTGGTGAAGAGTTCAGAGCCCAAGTCCAATTACAAGAGGCTGAGGGAACTTCGGTTGTTTATCCTGGAGAAAAGGAGGCTCAGGGCAGACCTCATCACCCTCTACAACTACCTGAAAGGAGGTTGTAGCGAGGTGGGGGTCAGCCTCTTCTCCCAAGTAACAAGTGATAGGATGAGAGGAAATGGCCTCAAGTTGTGCTTGGGAAGGTTTAGATTGTATATTAGGAAAAATTTCTTCACTGAAAAGGTTGTCAGACTTCCCCGGGAAATGGTCATGTCCCCATCCCTGGAGGTATTTAAAAGATGGGGAGGTGAGGTGCTTAGAGACATGGTTTAGTGGTGGACTTGGCAGTGTTAGGTTAACAGTTGGACTTGATGAGCTTACGAGTCTTTTCCAACCTGAATGATTTTGTGATTCTATACATAAAAGCAAATATCTGTGTATTGCTAGTGTCTAATGACATATGAGAACTTAATCCACCATATCTGTATTACAGAAAGAAAAACCTCTAGAATCTCACTGTGTGTTGCATATACCTGAGGGTAAATCATTTACAATGTGTTATATTTTGGAATTTGTATTGGACAGCCATATTGCTATAGGATGACCATGAGTCATGCAAGCAATGAAAAGACTTCATGGAGGCAAAACACAGATTAGTGATGAAGACATATTTATCTTTAAAATTGCATTTTGAATAAAATTATTTGTGAGTCCTTAAGGACCATACAGTAAGTGGTTGAGCTTTTAAAAAATCTATTCATAATTCAATGAGTCATGACAGTCTGAAATTCTGTTGTGCTCTTACACAAATTTCCACACAGGCAAATGTTAGGGAGCTTGTGTCCAATAAAGTATCTGCAATTGCAAATCCTCATGATACAAATCTGTATGGGGGCATTGCTTATAAAATAATAATTTAAAAAAAACAGGAATGGAAAAAGTCTTAAAAGGTCATCTACTTGTTATTATGCATCTTGATAATCTATGTCTGACCCTTGACCCAAGCAAGAATCATGTAGAACCAGGTCATTCCTGAAAGGGGTTTTTCTAACTCCCACTAGTAAAGACACCACTTCTGCCCTCCCAACAAAAACTGTTCCTCTCCTGCACAGGCAATATCATTAGAAACATTCTCCTAAAGCCTACTGCAAACAATCCTAAGAAATTCCTAAGAAAAATTAAGCACTTTTTGTCCTATCTGCTGTGAAGAGTGGTAATGGATAGTTTCCCTCCTTTCCTAGGCAGTTATCAGAAACTATTACATAACTACTTCAGCTAAAAAGTAGTAACTGTGTGCCTTAGCAGAAACAGAGTTATTGATGTGGGAAACTTGTCACGAGGCCACAGCCTCCTGCTTTGTAAGAGGTTCCATTAATTCAGGGTTTATGCAGCATTGTGCATCGTTTGATGCTACTGATGTGATACCTTTCTTGAGAAACAGTAAACCCACGGGTGAAATAGTCAGTAACCACTCTTTTGATAGCAAGAAAAACTTCTCACTGTACCTTCAAGATTGATGGCAAGCAATGGCAAAGTTCAAATATCTCTCCTCAGGTTATGTCCTAAAACATTTCAAGTTCTCTCTTTGATTTTCCTGTTGAACTACCTTAAGAAAATAGCTAAGGACTGTGATACTCCAACTATTTCACTTTCCAGTTTTGCTTTCCAGTATTGCCAACCAATCTGCTTTATCACCAGCAGAAAACCTGCATTTGATTTGCTAATTCTGTTACAGTTTCATGTGCATGGCACAAGGACACATGAGAAAGAATTAAGCTTAAAATGACAACAAACAAAGCCATCGAAGCCTCTAAAATGAGCACGGCGCAATAGCTCCCCAAAAGCTTAACAGCATGTTTTCCAGAGAGAACCTTTTAGATGATTTTTTTTTTATAATCTTAGCTATACTACTTTATTCAAATAATATTGCCTTATAGCTTATGCTCCTTTTCTATGAAAGAATACTGAAACTGAGGCTTAAACAAATTCTTGCTAAAACTCAGCATAAAATCTTATTTAAAAAAAAAAATTACTAAGAAAATGCAATGTTTGCCCTATATAATTTCAGAAGTTTGCCTGACCAACAATTTGTATTTGCACTATGCCTGGGAATGTTCAAACCTTTTACTATACCAAGCATTTTCAGTAGGCATACGTTATGGTCTGGTGGTATACAACTAGGGAAGAGTGATGTTGGCAGATGAAAATGTGTGTTGAGTAGTGCAATTACATGGTTATAAAATGAAGGCTGTTACAGAAAAATTATTTACAGGTGTGAAATAAACTATATCTGGTATGGCAGAATTCAGGGTCCCATGAAAGAGAAAAAGGCTGTGAGAAGGAGGATGTTCAATGCATGAGGGATAAAGAAGAGAGACAACAGCGAAGACTGTGGATGGATGAAATTTGGCAGGGCAGCCAAGGCAGAGCATCAGCAGTCTTTGACACAGGAATTGTATTGGCTATTTACTTGGATACCATGAAGAAATTCTGTGCGTGGAGAACCTATCATCAGACTGTTTAGTAAAAGGATTTTACTGGTTCACATTTGTGAAGTCAGTGGCCCATGTGGGGTGAGCATCGGGAAATCCAAAAACAAGAGGAGAGATGAGATCAGAATGAAACTGTATAAAAACTATCTGTGCTCTCTGTCATGAAAGGAAAGGTTGACATTAAAAACACCAGCTGGAAGAAAAATAAGTAGAACACACGCATACATTGTTTAAATGTTAGTTGTACTCCAGAAACTGATGTAAAACATCTGCAGGCTGGCTAGACCAGTATAATTAAGGCCTTGTGGGAGATGTGAGGGTTGGAG
>NW_010196833.1:0-5444 GCF_000695765.1 Mesitornis unicolor
TCTACTCTGCCCTGGTGAGACTGCATCTGGTTACATACACAGAAATAAAAGAAAAGAGCCCTCAAATAGAACAAGTCCTAAAATACTCTCTAAAAAAGACACTCACAGTCTACATTTCAAGGATAGCAATACCTTTCCCCTCTCCAATCTCTTCATTACCCTTTCCCTATGATGCTTGCTACCCTGGTCTCAGCAACACAGATATGTCAGCTTGGGTTTGCCCTCCCCTGCATTCTCCCATTGGGTACCATGACATTTGACATTTTAGAGGACTCAAAACAGAATTAAAAAGAACACAAACAGACCTGAGATAGAATAGCTAAAGAATTTTCAAATGGAATAAGGAGTGCTGCAGATGTGTCTTGTAGTTGCAGTTATGTATTCAGCATGCGTTTCTCTGCATTGATACATAGGTATAAAGATCTGAAAGGGCTGCAGTAACATCTGGATGGTGTTTTGGTGGCATAATGTGCTAAAAGATAATGTTATTGAAAGTGAGGAATCATGCTCTGCATTTCGTTTTGCACTCTAGAAGTAGTTTTCAAGTAGTGTTAAAATGAAGATGCCTGATTAATGATCCATCCAGGCTCTTGTATCAGATTTACAGTGGTGTTCTCAAGGGTAAAATTTATTAATAACTGATATTTGTTCTATAAGGATTCCTAAACTAAAGTCTTACTGACCTAGTGGAATCGTAAATCCTGAGCAAAAATACTGCTATTCTTCAAAGAGATTTTATATCCTTGATTGCTAGCTGTAAGAGGGACTTTCAAAGATAGAAAAACCTGAAATGCAGAAGAAGCAGAAGCATCTACTTTGTGTAAAGCTGTTTGGTACTAATGAGATGACAAGATCAATCATCCTTATCCAAGTGTTTGGTAATATAAGGTGGGAATTCCAATGAGCACCTATCCTGACCTCTATAGCCAGTGCTCCGGTGGTATAAACCTGTACATTTCACTACAGTCAGTGGAGCTGTACCAGTTTACAGTGGATGAGAGCTGGGTCCTGTACTGCAGCAGACTGTAAATGTCAGATCTTACTTGCAGAAATAGAAAATATTGAGAACTGTTGTGATGCACTACTTGATTTTCAGCCCTTAGTCTACTTAATCAAGCAGAAATAACAGAAACTGGCTAATTCTGACACCTTCACTGTTCCTTTCTTGGGGAGAGTGCTGACTTTCTCAGAGATCCCTGTACTACTGAATTTTTAGCAATATGACTAAATGGGATAAAGGAAATGACACAGAGTTTGTGATATGTATACGTTTTCCCGTCACATAACACAAAGCTAATCCCAGCTATTCATATAAAGGTATACTCTTGTCTCCAAATAGTTCACAGCATCAGTTTATTAGCCTCATGTTGAGACACGTTTCCTATGTAATTCAGGACTACTTGGAAAGGCATTTTAAACAAATAAACCCCAAACAAAAGTAGGTACAAGAACAGTACCATAATCTATTTAGAAAGCACTGAGTTAAATCAAATCTTGAATAAAATAAAGGAAACTCCGCAGGCTCAAGTAATTTTCTTCCACATGTATTTTTCTTCTATTCATTAGACCAGTGCAATGCAAAAGCCAGCATTCCTCTTTCTTGTACATAAGACTCTGCTATAGTTCTCTTTCTGCCATTTTGCAGCATTAGAAGTTTAGTTTAGGTCTTGCCCTGCTGTATGGACATCCATGTCCTTCCTGTAGCAGAGCAGATGCCTTCTGCAGAGCTTGCCTCTCGTCTCTGCCCACTGTTGCTGCAGTGTTTGCTGGCTGGTGCACATACAGATGTCAGGAGAAGAGCTAGAAGAGCCCTGGTACTTCTGGTGCTCCTCGGCTGCGTTACCTAGGAGTTTGGCTAGCTTGGTAGGCAGAGGAACCTCTGCTCAGAGTCTGATACAGATAGGGTTATCATATTCATCCTGTGCAAAATGGAGAATTAAGTTTCTTCAGGAAGCATTGATGTAGATGAGCAAGTCTTTTATCTTTTCAGCATATATCATTCATGATTCTTCCAGATACTTATCTTCCTTGTAGATAAATAGGTGTTTATTTATGAGTATTTTAGGTGAGTTGTTTTTATTGCCTGATGTGTGTTTGGGTTGCTGTATATTGCCTCTGTTAACCAGGAGACTGGAAAATCCTTCTAATTCTGAAGAGGAGGACAGAACAAGAGAAAATATTGAGCTTTCTGATGCTTCTGTTAAAATCCTGCAGCCCTGGAAACAATTTATCAGCCTGAGCTCAGCAGGAGTGCTTCAGTCGTTTGGTACTTCTGGGGGATCAGAGTGCACCAATATTTCATTTCGGAGAGCAAACCAGATTTGAGTGTGTTTGTACCATACTAATGGCAACCACAGAGAAAGCAGTGTTCGAGGGGTGTTATGGCAGTGTAGGGTGACTTGGCAGCTCCTGACTCTGGGGAGTTTCAGGCAAATTACTCTCTGGGGACTTTAGGTCTGTCTTGGGGACAATGGCTAAAATTATGTTTGCTGCCTCACATGGTGGGATTTTCAGAAAAATTAGGCTTAACCTAAATGGCAGTGAAGTCATCTTATAGATGCTAGCAAGGGACTTGGTTAGAGCTAGACATGCATTGCCTCCTTTGGGATGTCTGTATAATGTCTGTAACAATATTGGATATCCAGTTACATCTTGGAGCAAGAATCACAGCAGACTCAGTAAGGTTTCCTTGGGTTAACACAGCCCTTATCAACTTAGGAAAATGTGCTTAAAACTGAAGATTATACTGAAGGAGGCAATGGATCAGGAAGCAGGATTTTTATATTCTTGTGAAGTATTTTGCAAACTCTTTTGCAAGACGTAGGTGGGACTGCAGAATGCCTGGCATAACATCCTGTCAGGCTGGGCTGCTGGGTAACCAGAGCACTTCTGCTGCTCGGAGCATTGCAGTCTTAAATCTTCACGTGAGAACTTTCTGTAAGGGATGATGGAAATAGACTGCGCTAGATATAAATTATGTTTTAAGAATATAAAATATTCTAACTTTATTTAACTAATGTTTTGAAAGATGGTATTCCCTGTAAAGGAAGACTCTTAAATTGCATGTATCTAGCAGGCATGCACTGAAATTCAGTTAACTTTCGCATTTATTTTTCCAGAGTATCATTGGTAGAGTATGATATTATTTATACAAAGTGTGCTTGGGCATAGTGTTTTTCCATTTCCAAACTCTTGATTTTATATTCAGTAGCAGTGAAGCTGCATCAAATGTATTTACGGCTCGTACAATGTGAGTCTTAAAATTGTAATGCTTCAAGACAGAAAGAGATAAGTGACATAATATGTGATGAATGAAAGAATGAATGCAGCTAGAATGGCTAAACAGCTCCATAGCAATAGGACTTCACAGAGAGACACAGGAACTGTGTCTGAGGTAAAGCATTCCTTTTTGCTGTCATTTAGATAGCAAGACTGAGAAAAGATGATCAGATCATGAAATGGGGTTTTTAACAGTCTGTTTCTGTAACCCTAGTTTAAGGTCAAAGAGACCTCACGTGTCTTGGCACTGACAGAGGCTTGTGATGCCAGCTGAAATTTCTCTTAACGCTGGCAAGGCTGGTGCTGGCAGTGGCAACTAAGGAATGGAGTAAAGTGAGGGATGAATGATAAACACCGTGGTCCTTTCCAAAGCAGGCATAAGAACGTGTCCCAAGTGTTAGCATCCGTGTCCCGCAAGACAGACGGAGTGTCAGAGACTATGGGGACTTTTGCTATGAACCGCAGACTTAGCAGTTGGAGATAGTAAATTTGAGTATGTTGGTCAACTGTAAAATAATTATGAGCTGCCAAAGTGTCCAGACTGAAAAGAGTTGACATGATTCTCAATTGCATCAATTAAAATATTCTTGGTGATGATGGGGAAGTGTTTATATTCTAGTATAAGAGACTGGCACTTACAATAACCACAAATACAAGACAAACTATAAATTAGCTCAAGTTTAAAAGCATCGATTTTTAAATAAACTAGGGAAGTGTCAAGTCTTTTAGGCTCTACAAGGACAAGGCCCATTCCCAGTTAGTGGGGTTCTGTCCAAAAATCAAGATTTTTCTTTTATTACTGAACATTTCTCAGCTCTAGTGAATTAACCTCTAATTACAGGTCAAGCTTTTATAAACTTGGGAAAATTAAAAACAAGGCAACCTACAGTAAGATATCTTGAAATAAAAACTTGGAGAAAAAATAAATGTTTCGCTATGTGCAGAAAATATTACAACAATTTTTTATGTCATGGTGAACCTCTAGGAAGGATGTAAAACAAGGAAAAAGAATGGTGATGCCAGATATTTAGAATTGTAGCACTTCATTTATTAGACAGCAGAAATCACAATGTTCAAAAATGTCTAATTTCTCTTGAGGCAGTGAATTAAAACAATCCCTGTAATGGTTTGTTACTCTGGTAAACATTTTGGGAAGTACTGTATGGAGAATTTTATAAGGAAATTAGATAAATTTGGTGTAAAGAACTCATCATTTAATAATTCTTAAGAGAGCCTGCACACTGTGGAATTTTAATAAATATGAAAAATAGATTTATTTATTTTTTAATTTCCTCTTAACACTCAGGACCTGATTATTACCTTGCTACTAAGGAAAAGCTATGAAAATGGGAGACGTACCTTTGCAGGTAAACAAAATAGGCCAGTGAGTGCACTTTTCTTAGGCATGTATTACCAGGAGTAACACAGGATGACTGAACCTGTATAGCACGTCACCAGATCTCTTACTGTTTAAGTAAGACATTGTGTATACTGTTCATGCCTCTCAGTTTAGGATTGTTTACAACTGTATGTGTACATCGTTAAAAGTAAATGTGGTCACAAAGCTGCAGTGTCAAATTCTGCATGTGTTTACAAACAGAAATTTGCCTGCCTGGGAAAAAATACGTTTTGCATATGTGGATGTGAATACTCCTGACTGTGAATGTCAAGCATATTAAGTAAAATATATAGAGTCTCTATCTATCTGGTCAAGATGAACCAATAATCATGGTATCAGATCTCATGTAATACAGGCTGTAAAACCTCATTTACTGGGGAGATGTCCTGGTTTGAGTTAAATAGAACTGATTTTTCTGTTTAGTGATTTTGCTTTTCAGCTCAGTCTCTTTCAGTTGCCTGAACTTGCTGAAACTAAAGGCATTGTTTTTCCCAGACAGTGCTCAAGGTCAGTCGTCTCACCATGGGTGCCATCTCTGCACCTACAAGAAGGGGGAAAGCGGACCCAAAACTGACCAACTAGCTATTCCACCCCAGATAAGTCACAGTCAGTATAAAAGCTGAGGGATCACGAGGGTCTCAAATCCTTCTATCTTGGAGCCCTTCTATCTTGGACCCTTCTGTCCATCTCGATCCTGCAGAGACCAAGGTCTGAGCAGAACCCTGATAGTTCGGTCTGGGGATCCTTTGTGTTACTGCATTCAGAA
>NW_010196834.1:0-16997 GCF_000695765.1 Mesitornis unicolor
CCATTGGTCTCAGCCTATCGGTTCAGCCTGTTCAAATCTTTTTGCCTTTGTGCAGATACATTTGGATTATGGGTTTTCTTTCTATCGCACCTCTTCCTGCAGGAGTTTCTTTCAGCATATACCCATACACTTGACTTCCCACTGCAGTCACCCACCCTCTGTGTTACTTGTGCTGAAAAAAGGTACTTTTGCAATGCTAATAGCATTCTTTCAAATACTCACTGCCTTTAAACTACAGTGTTAGACTGAGAGAAAAAAATAATTTAAAAAAACTGTTAAAAGACAGCTCAAGTATTTCTGTGCGGTATCAGTTAGGAATTTTTGACAGCTAAACTTTATTTGCCACATTTACTAAATCAAATCTGAAAACTCTCCTTATCCTTTCCAACAAAATTCCAGGTTTGTGACCAATCCAATAAATTACCAATTAACTGTTTCAGTCAGAGTTTATCATAATGCGTCGTACATTGAATGGTTATTCCTATTTCCAGTTATAAAATAATATAGAAAGACAACTCAAATCTCAACAGTACTTTTCTAATAATACATTTTCACCTGAAAAATGGATATTACTACAGCTGGACAGAAGCTTCAACAAAGTAAGATTCATAGAAGCTGTGTAACTTCAAATAAGAAAGGACATGTCCAGTCTCTGAAATACTGATACTTGTCAGAGTCCCCTGAGTTAGAACACACAAATGTAGTTGTAAAATACCCTTCATGACTATTCTAATATAGAAGGGGCTAAAAATCTCTAGTTCGTTGAAGATGAAGAAAAACTGGTACATAAAGTTTTAACATTATGAGCACAGTCTAGTGAATGACAGATGAAAAAAGAATACCATATGTTTTGTGATCCTTGTGGTTTTCTCTTTTAAAAGAAATACACATGTGTGTATTGCTCACAGCTTTGTAAATGTAGTATCCTTTCTTTACATTTAGCTTAACCATAGAAATAAGAATGACTCACCTGGGAAAGCTCACAGGATCAAGTACTTTGATGGAACTAGACTGTTTAATATTTTAATTAACGTCACAATCCTTGTGGCTTCTGAATAACTGACTTGGCTTCAAGAGCAGGTAGCAGAAATAACAGCAGTATCCAACGGTATGTCATAAATAATCAGTAAGAGCCTGTATTGTAATGTGCACAGAAAAGTATCTGCAAATTACAAAAATTTCTCTAAATGTCAAAATATAAAATGATATGATGAATTGCTGTACTGAGGAGAAATTATAAATAGACATGTACAATTGTCTCTACAGTATAATTCATATTTAATGGAAAAATCTGAGGCTTCATGAACGTAAAGGAAATATTTTCAAAAGTCCCTTAATCAGCAAGAGACTGCACATCGCAGGCAAAATTACTGTACAATAAATTTATAACACTTTTATCAATTATCCTGTGAACTCAATCATTCTAGCCTGGACACTTATTTACAGCACTGTTTTGATGAGGAGTCTTTTGAGTAGGCTCCACTGATACAAGGGAAAAAGACATGAGCAGATCAGAAAGCCATCTGCCTGAAGGTTTCCCTGCTAGTACCAAAGGTGCAGGTCAGCTGATAGTGATGATGGGGGAACTTGGTAAAAACTATCTATTTTTGATAGGGCCAAAAATTCAATGACAAATAGTGAACAGAATGTTCAGAATGTTTTGATTCCCTTGTGAATAAACCACAGACCTTTCCTTCACAGTGTGCCCAGGAGAAATTATCATCATCAATGTTGGTACACTGGGCATAGGCAAAGAAAGCAGAGAATGTAGCAAGCGTCAAGACAGAGTATGGTACAAAGCAGGGATTATACCCGTCTACTGTTGCATATTAAATTACAAGATTAGGGGGGGAAAAAAACCCAAACAAACAAACACAACAACAACAACAAAACACCACAGAAAAAGCAAAGAGGAATAGAGAACTAGTTGTGGGGAAATGCAATCTATGCACATTTCTGTGCACTAGAAATGTTTAGAATTTATTTATACTGGAAATCATTATGCCATCAAGCCTTTCTGCAAGCAAACAGAAACCTAATTAGAGTCAGGTGATTCTTGGTTATCCTAACTGGAAGAAGCATTTTAATGAGACAGCTAGAAACTGTCACAGAAAACAAATGGCACTAGATTGTACACAGATATGATGGACAGCGATGTTATAAGCCAAGGTTCCTCTTTGGTGTGGCTGAAAATTTAAAAAAGCTAAAAAAAAGTGCCAGAAAAGTGCAGGAGAGTCATGTCCTAGACTTTAGAAGGGAGTCGAGGCAGCTACTTTGGGAAGCAGGAGTAACTGAGAAGTCTGACACAGAAACTGTTAGCAAAGGTCTGTTGTTGTTTATTCATAAAGTATTCACTGTAAAAAAGACATTGTATTACCTGACCAGAAAACAAAACAAAGAACCCCAAAACATTTTCAACTTTTAATTAATAAATTCATATAACAACCAATCATATGAGTTCTCAAATGCTGGCTCACTGCTCAGGCCAGGGAGCAATAGTAAAGCCTTTTGGTAGGAACTACCTAGTTTTGAGAAGTCTAGAATACCAGTTCAAAGTATTAAAAAGAAAACATTAATTTAAGTTGTCATCAGGCTCAATAATATGAAGTTCACCATAAAGCACCTTAGCAAGCCCAAGGCTGTCTTACCTCTGACACAGACTGTTGCCAAACGAAAGGGAAGCTCACCTGAGGTTGCAGCTGCTTTTTGCAAGAACAAGTATGATAGAAGAGAGCCTGAACCTATTTACTCAAATGCAATAATAGACTTATGAAAATCTATGGTTTAGAACAAATCATCCTATCTTTTTACAAATGATATGTTTATAAACACCTTATTGCTATATTTTGGGTCCCTGCTCACAGCAGGGGGGTTGGACTAGACAATCTTTAAGGACCCTTCCAACCTAAACCCTTCTATGACTCTATGATTCTATGACTATGGGTCTGTAGTTCACCAGATCATCCTCCTTGCCTTTTCAGAAGATAGGCATAATATTTATCTTTTTGTAAGTCATCAGGAACTTCCCTTAATCATCACAACTTTTCAAAAGAGTTTTAGAGAGGCCTTACACCCACAGCAACCAACTCCTTTAGCACCACCACATAAGCCCCATCTGTACTATGGACTTACATATGCCCAGTTTACTAAAGCTGATTCTGATTCAATTGTCTATAGTGGACAGTAACTTTCTCCCTTAAACTTTGCTGCTAGGAACAAAGATCTGCAAGGCCTAAAAGCAGACCTTGCCAATAAAGACAGAAACAAGGACAGCATCGATATCGGCCTTCACCCTCATAACTGAATTGCTTTACCAAGCAATTCCTTTTTTTGCTTTACCAAGCAGTCCCTTTTCATCAGGGGACAACTTTTTCCCAGGTCTTCCTTCTGCTGTCAGTGTAGCCACACAAGTATGGCTTTTTTTTTTCTGCTGTTCACATCTTTTTCAGTTTTAGCTCTAGCTCAGCTCTGGTCTTCCTAATTCCATCCTTGCATGCCCAAGCAATGCTTCAATATTCCTCCTAGAAAGCCTGTCCATGCACACACCTCCTATACACTATTTTTGTCCTTGAGTTGCCAAAAGGAAGTTATGGGATTGTGAATGGGTAGGGATGATATGTGAAATCATGAATAGACAAGAGACAATCCAAGTTACCAGACTGTATTGATGCAAAATCTGATTAATTTGAGAATACCTTCCACATATAAAACTTACAGGGCTCTATGTTAATGCTTACCATTAAATAACTCTGAGCTTCAACTGGAAGTTCATCATTGCCTCAATGACTTGACACAAAGTCTTTAAATCCATTAGATGATTTAAAAGAATTATTTGGAAAACTACAAACCTGAATTTTTGTGAGCAATCAAGGAGCACCATCTGCAATGTTCTATTCAAAGTACGTTATAAGAAAAAACTGTTGAGGTAAGGAATCTTTATCGTATCGATATTCAAAAGCATACGGTGAACCCAAATGCCAAATTATGTATTTAATGAATCGTGCTGGTTTATTATACACACATATAAAAATATGAAAATTAAGGTCATAAAAGGACAACATTTTTAATAATTTCTCAAAACACCTTTTGTATTTGACAGCATTTCATATCTTTAGTGTTTTTGTATTCTTCAGTAACCTATTTTTATTCTTTGTATTATTTATGTAGCTGCTAGCTGAGACATGCTTGCTAGCAACGTATGCATACTTATCTTCAAGCATTAGCAAGAGAAAAGTTAAAATTAATAGGGAAATGGTACCTGCAGCACAGATGGGAAAAATCCCAAATGAGCTGGATAAGCTTCAGGTAAATGCCATCTTTTTTAATTAAAAAAAAAAAAGTTCAAGTCAGTTCTTGTTTTCTCAGAAGCAGTTCAGTCAATCTTAGCCAAGCTGTTTGCTGTTTCGTTTTGGGTTTTTTTTTAACATTACCCTAATGCCAAACATATTCAGATGTCAAAATGAAAAGGGGTGGAGATAAGGAAGAGAAATAGATCTGATAAAATAAATAAATCTGGTAATACAACCATTGTATATTTATTAGCCTTGCTGCCAGGCTGACATTTGTAGGTCCTTCAGACATCCAAAGAACATCGATAGATGTTTACTTTCAAGTCAAGTTGTTTTGAAAACCTACAGGTTTAAACAACACGAACAACAATTTTGTTAAAAACCCAATCTAATATACTCTGAATGCTGAGCAGATTTAAAGATTCAGTCTGAACATTATCCTGAATGTTGCAGAGAGTGTGAGATCAGATAGTGAAAAATTTGACTGACAGGAAAAAGGTAAGGATGGCTGAAGAGGTAACTAGCACTATGCAGGCTAGATCCAAATACTCCTCTCTCTTACCTTCTATCTCTGATAGAATTTGCTTCAAGACTCTTTTAATTTTCCTTAATCCAGTGTCATTGTTATTTTATAGTCATGAGCAAGCCTGCATCTTGGCAAATAGGATTTGTCTTTTTACAACTGCAGCTGTTTTTTAGAAATAATTCAAAGCTGACAACTGTCATGAAATCAGATTCATCATCTAGGTACAGACGAACTCGTTACATGTATCTCAGTCTGTACCTATGGATCCCCTGTTACAGCAATGTATTCTTCATCTCATCAGTTTTCTTCCTCTTTGGTCATGTCTTTAAAGGTAGGTGAATTCCTGCTATCCATACTACTTTTTCCACTACTTTTCCACTTCATGTATTTTTCTACTGAAGTAGTAAGGCAGCAAAATAAGAGAATCTTGTTTCCTTATCTCAAGCACTGGGGAAGCTTCTTTATGCTGCCAGTCTATGGGGCTGGTGTTTGTCATGCCAGAATGCATATGCTACAAACATCTGCAAGCCATTGTGAAGAAGTTTCTAACTGGGAAACGTCATGATGAAAAGTCATAGAATTCAATGGCTGGGACATTTTTGAGGTATAAGAAGCAGAATAGGAAGGAGTAGCTGAGTTAGAGAGAGTTGGTGGAGCCTGGACAAAGGCAGAGCAAAAACTGAGAAACTCTTACAAGCTATGCAGAAGCAGCAGAGGATGAAGACAGGAAGATCTAGAAGGAACAGAAATTATTCTGGTGTAGAACAAACAAACAAAAAGAGCAACACATGCTGAAAGACAGAGAATGTATGGCTGAAAGAAAGGAAGCTTTACCAAGTATTCCTCAGCTTTGTTGGCAAAAAAAACCCAATATACTGGACCATTCCTAAGATGCTCTGCATATTAGTTGGCCACCAAAGGTAGGAATAGGAGTGAAAGCTGTATTTATAATGTAACAGAACACTACTATTATAGATCAAATAATTGGTATCTGACATCTCTCCATAATTAAAATTTTTTGTTATACTGTATACCCGTCTTAACCTCTTGTCGACTACCATTTTTTCCAGTAGTGTGTGACATTACACTCTCATTTCTTTTAATATAAAGGAGGCCACAAGATTCATTATCGCCGTTTATGATCGTTATTCCTAATCATATAATGAGGTATTACCCATAGCATTTTACTGTATGTCTGCTCAAGTAGATTGGGATTTGCAGCAAGGCCCTATTTAAACATTGAATGAACTCAACAGTCATGTTTAATAAGTCTTATGTTCTGTCAGAAAAAGCAGCTTACTACTAATGAGATGTATTATGTTATTCAATACCCAAATAAAACTGTATTTCTCATGTATGCCTGGGGCACAGATCTGACAAACACTTAGGGAAGCAAAATGCTGTCCAAAGAGACAGTGATTAATACAGACTAGTTGGGGGGAGGTTGTTTCCATGTTCTAAAATACTGGCTTTACTATACTTATTTCTTGGAGTGAATCCAGTCTGAGAGAACAGTGTAAGTATGCTAGGGAGAGCTTCAAGGAACCGAGGAATATTCACACGGTCCCTGCCTACTGGCTGCAATACCAACACCTTGTACGGCTGTGTTGCTGGAAGCAAGAAGAAAGATTTGCTTAGATACTAAAGTGCTGCCTGGGTATCTTCAGTTTCTTTAGTTGGGGTTGAAGCATAAATAAAAATCATTGTGAACTAGCATTACATTTTGCATTACATTTGCATTACATTTTAGCCTGGCTGCACACTATGGACATGGCCTTTGCTCAAAGAAAATTCAGTTAGCGCGAAACACTTTTCAGAAGCTACACTATGGAAGAAAAACCATAATTGCTTTCATCGTCTGCTGGGCTACTAATGGTAAAATCTAAAACCTGATATGTCTATACAATGAGCTTACCCAGCTTTCTCACACCTTGGAACAGTCACATCTATAGAACCGAAAGCTCCCAGTGCTGATCCACAATCCTCTCGTCTTCTCTTACTTCCACGGAAGTTGAAGTTCCTGCGTAAGAACGCCCTTATTGATTCAGAGACTCCAACCGTAACTGGAAGTGGGTGCCCAGGGAAGCAACTTCTGTGCACAGAAGATTCTCTGAATCTTCCTACTTCTGCTCCATTTTATTTAAAGCTCACCTCAGCACACCTGCCAAGTGGCCAGAAAACACAGAAAAGTCCACACCACAGAGGAGTCAGAATACAGCAGAAATATTTTGGGAGAAATACGCAGTTCGTGTAACTATAGATTATATGTGTTTTCAAATTACTTCCATGTAAAGGCAAAATTTTCTACAGAATTTAAGAGAAACAGATTTTTGTCATGTATTCTATAGAAGTTACCAAAAAAATGAACAAAGGTAGAGAAATGCTATAGTAGTACGATTATACAGAATTTCTCATATTGAATTCCTCTTCAACAAATTCTACAAAGATTGTCTGTGAAGGTTTATAACTTTGTATTTTTCTCTAGTTTCCTAATTGCTTACAAATTATTCAAATTTGTTTATATATTCCAAATACAGATGTAGTTTTGGTTTCCCTTTGAGACTTTTTTTTTCTAAAGAACACTTAATTTTAGCATTTATTAACCTTGTTATTTATAATCAGCATGATGGTATTGACTGATTCAAATATTGGTATTGATATGACAAGAATTTTAAAAATAAATTAGTTAAACCATACAGTAATCTTAAAATGGCTGGCATTCCATTTGGCACAAAGGAAAAGAAACACAGTAGTTACGTTTTTGCAACACAGTTGATGTATTCAAATATAAGGCTTATGATTTAATAGACAATATATTGTCTTTAAGTGGCTTTATAATGCAAGAAGAGGTTCAGGACTCAGGAAAGGGAATACAGTGATACTTAATCCAGTCTATTGCTGCCCAGATATAAAAAGGAGCTGCCCTTTGGAATAATGAGTAGGCAAAGCAGTCTGGGCAGAGCAAAAACTGCCGGGGAAAGAATAAGGAACAGGTTGTGCCTATTTGTGCATCTTTTTATTGTTCCTAAATAAATGAATGGTAATTGAGAGGTGCTACTATATATTTTATGACATTCTGGGTACATGTTCTGAAATCCTATGAGACATGGTTTAAATTCAAATTAATCCTAAACTACACTTAATTAGCAATGCTGTAGTTGATTTTGCTTTTTCTGCTGTAAGGAAGAACATGATATCTTACAGTTTTGCTGTTTTCAAATGTTAAAATATATGATGGAGGTGAAGAAGTGATTTGGTAGCTGAATGACTTCCTGGCAGGAGAGAATCTGACAGGATGGCATTTTACTAATTAAGAAGAGTGCTGGACTAACCAGATGGGAAAAATACATACGGAAACTTTTTTTCTTTCTTTCGTTCTCTTTTTTTTTCCCCCAAGACAATGTAGAAATAAACAAGGACCATGAAGGGCAGGCAAAGAAGGACTGGTAAGTAAGGCAATTTGCTAGCATAAAATAAATCTACACAGATCAGAGAGTAACCAAATAATCCTGCTTTAATCAGATCAAAAATTAGGCAGGAATCAGAAACCACTGATGTGAACAAGACAGTTCTGTGCTTCAGACCCACGTCTAACATAAATGCAGTGTGACTTCTGGCAAATCGGTCAGGACTAGATCTATACAGACATTTTAAGTGCCTAAATCCAGTATGCAGATATCATCATGATGCTCAAAAGAAATAAATCAAGGAGTTTAAGAGATTTTCTAACTCCTTTCAAAAAAAAAAGGAGATAAAGCAAACCAGCCCAGTGCTAGGAACAAAATAAGAAATGTATTTTTAAAAATCCCAACATGCTGAACAACAGTGAGAATTCCTTTTAAGTACCTGAAACTCAATAAAGTTTATACTTTCTATGCTTTAAGTTAAATTACTGAGGAATGTAAAAGAATAAAGCAGCAATGTAAAAAAGATGGCAAAATCAGAAAAGTCAAGGCACAAAATGGGATAAATAGCAAGGCAGAAAAAAGGTGTATTCTGGTAATACATCTGTAGCAAGACAAAGAGAAAGAAAAGAGAGATCTGCTACTCAGTGGAGAGAAAGGATAAGAGATGGTCTTGAAAAGGCTGGTACCTTTTTCACTTTTCTTCACTTGGAGGATCAACCTCACTCAGCTGGCTAAAACAATCAGTATCAGTGACAGGGGGACAGAATACAGGCTACAACCGTAACTTCGATAAAATATTTTCAAAACCAGTGGAGGTTGAAGATATTCCTTTCAGAATACTTAGAGAACAGAATCAAGACATTTTGGAGCCATTAGCAATTATCTCTGAGAACTTGTGGAGAACAGATGAGCTTCTATAAGAATGAAAAAGGACAGACGTCATGTTTAAGAGGGAACAGAAAAAAACAGGGAGAGTTACATACTGTTCTGCTTTACTTCCATTCTGAGAAAAACACTGGAGCAAATAATTGAACAAGTTTGTTTAAAAGCTCAAGTTTTTGTCCTGTTTTAGAGATCTAAAACAGTCGGCATGTGTTTGTCAAAAACTATGGCGGAAAATCTCAGCTGGAGCATGTTGTCCAGTTTGTTCAGTGTACCTTGTGGAAACTGTGGTTCAACTGAGGAATAATTAGAGATTTAGAAAAAAAAATCTGTAAGAAAGAACAGAAGGTCCCTTGGGAGGCTGTGAAATCTTTATCACCAATATAGATCTTCAAAACAGGCAGGCATATGTTAGAAATGGTTTAGGTAAAGCTGATGCTGCCTTTGGCAAGGATGGTATCTTCAGAGGGCTGGTTCTAGGCAGCAGTAAAATAGAAAATCAGTCAGTAAAGCCAATTGTCAAAAGCAGTGAAGTGGGAATGACCTAATGCCTACAGTGCCAGAAAACAGGCAAACCTTGCTAGACCGGAGGCTGGAACCCAACGACTGCTGCAGCCATGAGACTGCAGAATTATAATCTCTGTGACCTGCCCTAATTAGTCCATGCAAAACTGAATTTTCATCTCCAAGAGACAGCAATAGAAAGGATTCTGGACTACAGAGTAGTACAATACTTTATCAGCCCATTGCCTCTGAAGAATTTGGAGAAGAAACTGAAGATCACTTGCATAAGGTCCAGGCCATAGTGCAGATCGAGTCTTCTAAAAGAGGGCTTTAGAGACAGCTATCAACTTGGCTGTATTTCAGAGTATGGATGGAAGGGTAAAGCCGAGCACCAGGGAAGGAGGGACTCTGGCACTTCATTTTCTTAGTCCCAACAAACCCTACATCTATCATTGTATCTTTTCTGGTTTTATTCCCTGTATTAAGAGTTCTTTCTTTAATGTTCTTTTTGTCTGATCTCCCTTTTTGCAATCTGAAATGCAGTTGCCGTTCACTGTTGCAGGAAATGATTTTATCAGTTCTGTGTAGAATTCTTTTATTTGATTTGATACACAATAAAGAGATTGCAGTGCAATTGAAGAGTGCTGGCAGGTTTGTGTTAACAATATAGCAGTGGTCAAAATCTAGTCAATGAGTGTATTTCCAAATGGTACAAATAGAAAATAATATGAGCAAAATAGCTCTTAGAACATTTAATTCTAGACCTTCAATATGTATCTACTAAAGGGAATTGGTAATTAATACAGACAAATTAATGTATAATAGCTTTATAAGAGTGTGGCAGTTTTGAGTTATCCCATGCTTATTCAGACCTCTGATGCAAGCCAAAATTCTCTCACATCTTTTGCTTCCAGGAAGCCAACAATAAATGGATACAATGCTAGAAGAGCAGGTGTGTTTTCACTCAGAGGAAGCAGCTATGGATATGAAAATGACTTAGCAGCTGGTGAATAAGAAGACTGAAGCTGTGCCAGACGAAGTAAGTGAGCATGTGTGTGTGTGTGTGCGTGTGTGCGCACGTGCGTGTGCGTTTTGCCACTAATTATGCAAAAAGGCCCAATCCCATTGATCATGTGTTTCTCTCCCTCCTTCATCAGGGATAAATCTTAAAGCATGACAGCTCTTTCGGAAAGTCAGGCTTACTACCCGTGAAGTATTTTCTGTATTAGAACTGAGAATATACAATGAATTAGCCTTTTCTTTTTCTTTCTCTTTTTGTACACATATTCCTGTTTACTGCATGGTAAGAACAAATACCATTTGGTCTGCATTTTTGTTTATCATTTAGTCCTCTTATCTTCACAAGAAAGCTGTATTCAACCAAGCACAGTGTCAACATGCTGCAAGCCACTACACAGCACGTAGCTTCAAGCTTTCTTTGCTTCAAGTTGGGAAAGATTTACCATAAAAATCAGCAGGCACAGCTGCTGATTTATCTTTGGTGCATGCAGATTTCAAGAAAGTTTAGTTAAAACTTGAGCAGCTTAACTGCTCAATCTTTTTTGTTTACTTGGTTATAGGATTTCACTGCAATGGGTACACTGTAAGAGTTACAAAAACACTCATCTGAGCATCTTATTTTGTCTTACACACTCTAATTAGTCAAGCTTAGATCCACCAAAATCTTACAGGATGACTATGAGTAAGAATCAAGAAAAGCACTCTGTTGAAGTCACAAAGCCATCTTCTCATTTATAAAACAATTTGAAAAATAACATGAGGAGCTGGAACAACTATGTCAACAAGAAAAAGACTGCAGAGATTAATCATTCCAAAATATATTTTCACTGTGCAGACAAACAGAACTATTTATTTTCAAATTCCACTAAAACATACAATCAAATAATGTTGAAAGGAAGTATACCAACGCCATGTGTCAGGGAAGTTACAGATATATTTTCAGTTGATCTAACATCTTGTAAAAATAATTAAAGGGGATTTTTGTTTTCCTTAAAAAAATAATTAAACAGAATCAAAGCATTTTGCTATCATTCCCTATAAATTTTACTTTAGGACAAAGCCTGGCAAGTTTATTCCATTGCACAGTTTTTAACTGGGATAACATTAACTGGTGTATATGGAGACATAGTTCAAAACTCCTGCACTAAATAAACTGTATTAAGTGGTTAGATACTGTCACCAGCTAAAGAATGGGAAAAAATCTCTAACCACTTCTCTTTGTGAGGCCTTTTTCTCAAGATCTGATCAAGAAGGTTGCCTTGCTGCGAATTTACATAGGCATTCCTTCTGTTAAGATCTGTGTTCAGTTCGAGTGAGTACTAATGGTGAAAGCCATGACATTATGCAGCTCATCTGTTGGTCATCACCATTTAACTGTAAACATATACACGCTATACTCAGCGTCTTTTCAGAAACCAGATAAAACTCACTGGTTAACTTTAATAAACCCGCTCAAAGGTTTTATCTTTCAAATGAATATTCTCAAATAGTAAGAAATAATTCTGAGTGAATGTTCTAAGATCTTTTGGAGCTTCTGCAATAGTAATGTCCCTTATCCTTCTACAGCCTCCTGTCTTTCACAGGAGATTGTTTAATGTAGAGAAATTCCTACACATTTGTATCAGCATGAAGTCATTAACATAAGAACATATGCCACATTGGTTCAGACCCATCTTCTCTTCAGCAGTGGCTAGAAATCAATGCCCTGGGAAGAATAAGAACAGGGCAAGCATATGTAATACTTCTTCAGAGCCTTCTCCCAGCTGCCAGCTATTTTCAGGTCAGAGAACTTCCTGAGACTGATGCTGCCTGTCTCTTAGCTTCCCTCAGTGAATCTCTCAAGTATTTACTTGTCCAACCTCCCCTTGAACACATCCAAAATTTTCACATCATGAACAGTTTTGACAAGAAGTTCCATAGGTATACCAGCACAGGTCCATTAACTTAATGACTTTGCATCAACACCTGTCTCTTCCTTTTCCCCAAACTTTGGAATTTTATGTGACTACAGAAACAAAAATAATGCCGTGGTATCTGTGATCTTGCTGCATTACATAGCTCCTCTTTTTGCAGAAGAGGAAAAGGGGTCATAAAATCCCAGAAATGAAATGTGTTATTTCAAATACATCTCTTCTTTGATTTCTTCCACTCTTACTCCACACTGACAACCTGAATAAAGGCTTGGGATCAAACAGTATTCAAGAAATAGTACAAAGGCTTCTGAAATCAGTCATGTTTTCTTAAATTAGATACTGAATATAATGTAGCTCAATCAGCTACTAAGATTTACTGAATTTTAACAAGGAACAGAGGGAGAAGGCCTATGTCATGTAGTTGATATCAAAATATCTCACTTCTTCATATTGGCGAGTCTAAGGAATTAATGTTTGTGTGTAAAATGTTCTGAATACTAATCTCTCTGGCAAAAAGGCACGGATGCTAGAAAAAACAAATTTTCCACTGTAAGTGGGCTCCCTACGCTGTTCTACAGAAACTCAGTTTCTCTATACAGTGGTTTGAGGGGAAGTGAGAAAGACACAATAAGGGTAAAACTTAAACAGAGCTCAAGTGGATGCAAAATTAAGCTCCTTTGGCACTTAACTAAGAATCAGTGGATTGGCTATTCACCCTCCATCTCATTGCTCTCTCTATATATGTAACACAGGTTATATTCCATGTAGATAAATAGCATTCATTTTACAAAGCTGTTACTACTTTCTATTGCTGTCATTATCATCACTGCCTTTTTCTTCACATTAGGAAGAGTTTATTATATACAGCACAATAGTTACTATGTATGTGAACTCTTTCCAAGCATGCAGGGCTGCCTGTTCATGCACTGCTCCCTTTTCATGCAGGGTAACCTTTTCCCAGTGCAGTGAGCCTCCAGAAATCACTGACATCACTTCCGGAAATAAGGAATGTTGCACTGGGTCCAAAGCCAGTTTGCAGACTACTTCTGCTAAAGTCTCTGCTTCAGAGAATGACTGACTGCTTGCAGTTGCATTTAAGGAAGTTCTTCAGTTGGGTATTGCTCAGTGGAATTTCCCAGCTATTAGTCAGAAGCAGTACTGAAGTACAGAACCACATTTCATAATTCTGTTGACACTCCTCCCAGGAAACATTAAAACTGCCCATACTGTTACCAAAGAGATGAGAAAAGAAAATCCAAACCTTTGGTTTCTACACTTTGTAAAGACCATGAGTAAATTATTCTTATCAACTTCAGCATTCAGATATATAGAAAAAAAGTACAAGATGAGCTACAAACTTTATCGTTATACTAACACTACTTTTATGTTGCTTATAGTGCACCAAGCCTGTATCACTGCACTTTGATTAAATGTTCTTTAGTCAGGTTTTTGTCTGTGACAACCTATAGGCAAAATACATACTTATTGGCACTGCTTATACTAAGGTTTCCACAGGCTCATCAACTAACTACTCTTGCCATTGGAAAAAAAAAGTAAAAAGATTCAGTCTCACCTTGCTTCTTACTATGGAACAACAACATTTGGTCTAAATTAAGCCACAATTCTCCTTTTCTGACCGGGAAGGGCATTTCAAGAGCAAAACATGCTTTTTATTTTGTTAAAACAACAGCAAGAAGCAGCTATTGAAGGAATGGAGAAACACCATGGAGTAGCACAGGCTCTTTCAGCACCCAGCACCACCACATGCTCCTTTGGGACGACCATTGCAAAGTTCCGGACAAGGTTTAAACATCTGACGTGAGCCACCTAGTGTCGGAACGAATGGCTACATTAAGAAGTTGCAGGAAACATTTTAACCTCTTTCTGGCAGCCGGTAGGAGCCGATTCGTATTTATAAGCTTAAAATTGTATAAAGGAATCAGATTTAAACCTTTATTAAAATACAGCCTTTTGGCAACCGCTGCACCACAAGCCTACCTTAAGAGCAACCAGCTTCTCCCCAGACTTCAGCACAGTTTAACCAATGAGCACACTGTTAACACCTCAGTAAAGACTAAGTAAAATTCCTGTTAAAATACCATTTCAGAAGCAATGTCGAACAGTAAACTGTATACAGATGGTGTGAGGCGTTTAAATAGACTGCTTGACCCACTCAAAGCAAACTTTTGAATTTTCACTCTGAACAAGTATCAACTTGCTAATTCCCTCTCCCAAAAAAAATGTTTCTAAGTATAATTAGTCAAAATAAGACTCTGAGTCTGAAGTCAAAGTGAAATAAAATAATACAGACATGAACTTCTTCACCACCACTCCCAAACTCTAGATGAGTCATTTACAACTCTTTCTAAGGTTAGTAGATATTTAAAATCTTAAATAATTTTTATCTATGCTGACAAACACATATTCTTCCCAGTTATCCTGTGAAGACTACATATAGTTCTTTAACAATGGCATAAAAATGTGAAATATTGATGTGGGGTGAAAATACAGAAACTCATTACTGGAATAACTGTAGGGAAGGAAATACAGAGACTGAAGAGGAGGAAGAAAAAAGAGAGAGAGAAAAAAAAAAACTAAGCAAGATCAGAAAGAAAAGGACAGAAAATAATTGATTGTAAAG
Source organism: Mesitornis unicolor (assembly GCF_000695765.1). NCBI lineage: Eukaryota > Metazoa > Chordata > Aves > Mesitornithiformes > Mesitornithidae > Mesitornis > Mesitornis unicolor. The sequence goes on from NW_010196834.1 coordinate 15,183, forward strand.
CAGAAACCACTCCAAAAGATCAAACCTAGAGATCAAGTTAGTGACGCAACATAGGTTTTATATTATTTTCACAGGTATTTTTCTTTTCCTCTATTTATCATTTTATTCAAAGGTTTGGAAATCTCTTAAGAATGTCAAGATGAGCTACTGTAAATTTTATAACATCTTATGGTATTTGGGGAGGAAACATGGTACAGGAAAAAGCAGAACATAATGAAGATAGAGAAAAGACCAGCTTTTCTTGTGTTTTGTTATGAAAGAACATCACTGATAAAGACTAAGACAATAATGCACGTGATTCAAAAAGTCATGTTTGTAGACAGTTGCCAGTTTTCCTTTGTCAAGTTTGAGAACTTCACAGCAAATTTACATTAAGTACAATTCTAGAATTTAATAAACCAAGTTTTGTTTCCTAGAACAACTAAAGTGCAATGATAGTGTTTCAGAGATGGTATATCTGTTATGGTTCTATTCAAATTCAGGTAGCCACAATCTTAGGTGATACACATTTATTGTCACATAATACCTACTTACACTTTTCTGTATATTATCCATTTTTAAATGTAGCGTCAGTTAAATTATATTTACATATATTGATCTGAATTTAAGGATTGCAGGTTTCATTTCAACTACTGAGATATCCATTAACATTTCAAGTGCAGAACTACTTGGGAAGATTGAAGGGAAAAACAGAAATTAAAAAGAAACAATAGCCTCTTTTTGCCTTTTTTTATTGTTTTTTTTTAAGACCTGGTTGACTGAAACCTTAACTTGGATGTCTCAAACACTCTGTCTCTGAAAGAGGAAAGTGTATCCTTCTTTCTTAGAAACATGCTAACAGACCGCACCCTCTCTGAACCTTAATAGTTCATAGAAGCACACCTGAAGTTCTTAAAAGTGGCTAACCAGGGAGTATATTTATTGGCTCATTAAAGTATCTGCCTGTAAGTCTCTTTAGCCTTAGTACAGCCTCAAACAGTTCAAAAGAGTTGTTAAAGACTTGGCAGGAAAGATAAATTATAATGAAAAACAACTTCAAAAGAGAATGCCTGGCTGCTCTTCCTGTGGCTGTGTTTGAGCTCAGTCCTCGACCTTTCAAGTGCACACACCTGGGATAAAGGTTGCCATAGTTGAAATGCACGTTTTCATATGTGAGTGGGCAAAGGGAAAAGCTCTGCTCTAGCAGAAGAACCACCACAGCCTGACTGCATGGAAATGTTCATTGGGGTTCAGAGACGGCCGAGGTTAATTCAAAATCTGTAATGCTTCTCTGCTGCTAGCTCTGGCTGCACCCCGTGCAAGTATGTAAGAAACGCCTCATTTTCTCTCATCAACTCCCATCCTCCTACACACCTTCAGGAAAAAAGTTGTACTCATACATGTGACCTAAAGAGAGAAGGGATTGTAGCAGTAGCAAAATTAAAACTACGCGTTTCCATTATATTCCTATCTATAAACGTCACAGCCTGCATTAATTAAATGGGGGGGAATGTCACATTGGTAACCAATAAAAGACCCTTGAGACAGAAAGTACTCTGGGCATGAAAAGTATAATTATTTCACAAATATAAGAACTGTTATTTACAAATCACGCTGAATCATGGAAAGACTGAAATAGGAAGCGACCTGCAGAAGCCGGGAGCAGCACAGACCCTGCTTAAGGGGGAAGCCTGGCTACTGCCAGGCAGAAAAGACATTACAAGACAGATGGAGGACCGTCAAAAGACGCTCATCCATCCGCGGGGCCAGAGAGGCCAGCCGTGTGCTGCCTTGGCGGCGAGCCCGGCGCTGCCCCCGCTTGGTAGTGGCTCCCAG
>NW_010196835.1:0-35118 GCF_000695765.1 Mesitornis unicolor
GGTCAAGCGGCGCTGGGGGTGGGAAGCGGCTGCAGCATTGCCCCTCTTGGCCGTCTTCCTCCCCCCGAATTCCCGGGCCTCGGTTCCGCAGCCCTGTGGAACCCGCCGGGGGGGCAGCTCAGGAGCCCGCTCTGCAGAAGGAGCTGCTGATTTCCGCAGGCTCTGAGAAATCGCCCCCTGCATCAGAATCATCCCACCTCCTCTCCGAAACTGAGCTAGCCGAGGAAGCTGTCAGAGCCCTATCTTTAGATCTTTGCTCTGCAGATGGGCTGTTAGTCAAGTCCTGCCCACGTGGAGTCTAGTGTTTTATGTTTTCAAGCTCTGTGTCATGCACCATCAATGCTGGGGGGAGGTGATCTCAGTGTAGGATGTTTTTGTCCTGTTTTTGTAATGGTAACTGTCGACTAGGGCTTGGAGAAAAAGAGACACTGTGCAGAGACTTCCCTGTCTTTCAATGCAACCTGATATTTCCCTCCAGACATTATGTTAGGACATGTTTAAATGAAGACTAAATTAAAAATAGGGGGGGAAGACCCAAAGCTATGAAATAAATAACTTGAATTTGCTGTAACCCTATTATTTTAGAGATGTGAAAGCATTCTGCATGTTAAAAGGAATAATGCCGTTCCCTTCTGAGCAGCTCTGTGTGAAGGAGCAGTGCTGAGACCCCGCTTCTCCTCTGATGCTTATGGGACTTTTCCTGCTGTGTAGTTTATGGGATCCCATGTCCCTAGGGATGCACAGACCCCATGGAGACCCCATACAGCAACTCTGTGATCCCAATTACCTGATGAAAAGGATGGCCTGAAAATAGAGATGGGGGAAACCCCTGAGGTTTCCAACCCTTCCCATTGCTAGGAAGAGAAACCACCCCCTGCCTTGGGAGAGGGTTAGGGCTGAAGCTGAGGTGCAGAGGGTTTCACCACCACTGAGTGAATCAGGACCATCCACTCTGAAGGGTGCAGGGTAGGGCTTATGGCAGTAGGATGCTTCATGGTAGAAGAGCAATGAGTGCCCTGCTGCTGGCACCACTCTGCACCACTGATGAGATAGTGCTAAAAGTGATACCATGAAACCGAGCCTGGGTATCAAGTATGCTCATGAGCACTGCTGCTTTCCACAGCTCACAGAGATCTCTTGACTAGGGGATAAATCCCAAATATAAGCATTCTAAGGCAATGTAGAGCAGCTGACCCTTCAAAAACCTGCCACTCAAAGCCAAAGGAATTTTCTGGCTTTTTTGGTAGTGTCTGGAAACTGCCAAATTTCTTCCTCACCCTATCACTTTGTGTCATAGTGACAAGAGACCTATTTTTGTGCCCACAGAACAATTCGAGGATTTTACTGCATCTGCAGTCTGCATTTACTGAGTCTGAAGATCAAAAGATATGCTATTTTTGTATGGTCTCCTCTGGAACTCTGCACAGCAGTGTTTGAGGTCTTGGTGGATGATTTTGTCATCAGTGTGTGCCTAAGTGATGCAGGAATTGTTATCTGCATTGTGCAGAAGGGAGGCTGCAGAAAGACAGTCAAGCTAAAAAACATCCTCTCATCTTTGAGCTCGTCCAGTCTAAATGCTCACAAGAAGACCTGCTGACTCAGGAAACCTGTGGTCTGGAGATACAGCTGCAGGTCACTACTGGCTGGTCCTCTTTCCTGCTTGTGAGTCCCAGCATCAGAGGTGAGCGGTATATTTGGTCTCAGCTATGGCCAGAAGCTTCCACATCAGTCACCACTGGTCATGGTGGGCAGCACTGCGCCCTGCACACCTGTGATCTCCTAAGCTGAAACAGCCCAATCTGGTGAAAAGCATCTCCTAGAGCCTTCAGGTACCAAATCCCCAGAAAGAAGGACTTTTAAAACTAGAGAGACTCATACCGAGGTCCATGAAACATCTGGTCTGGGGATTTATCAGTCATCTACAGTAACATGGAGGCTCTCTGTAGACATCCTGACACGTGTTTCCTTCTCTTAGATACTTGCCGTGTTTCCGTTCCACACCACCGTCAGCACCAGCATCAGGACCATTGCTGCATAAACAGCCACTTTTTGCTACAGTCCCTCTGCAGTGGATTTTGTTTCCCTCAGCAGAGAGGAGTTGGGGTCACACACGTTCCCTAGCATCAGGGTGTGCCTAGATCAGGCTAACGATATGTTTGTGGCCAGTTCGGTTTTGTGTAACTCATTTGTCTTGCTCCACCAACAGTACTGGAGGTAGCAGTTGGCAGTGGAGTGGCCTGGCAAATTGGCTTTACCTACCAAACTGTTTTAAAAAAGTGAACATTCATCTCATCTCTAAAATTTGGATGCTTACTGGCTATTTAGCAAAACTTGCTCTGCAGCTGACATATAGATTCTTGTTCAGCAAGTGAAAAACCAGAAGATGACTCCAAGTTGACAAAGGAAAGGGCAAAGCAACACGTTTGGGTCCTACCTTTCCCTTAAGCACAGTAAGAGAAGCTCCTACAGACACAGCTGTGACCCGGTCAGAGCTGCCCTGGTGCAGAAAGGGCTGTCAGATAATCTGCCCTGCAGAGCCTTAGGGAAGCCCTCAAAGGGAATGGTATCCATCTTCAGCTGCACTTTCCTTGCAGGGAGAAACCATGACTTTTAGTTTTTTAAGATCTCTTTACATTTGAACTTTAATTGCTGATGGAAGAGTTGCAGTTAGGTTACAGGATATAATCTCAATGTAATTTATTATCAAAAGCTTTTTCCTGAACTCCTCTGACCCTGCAACCTCCTTGATGTTAATCCAGTGGAGGGTCATGGCTGAGGAGGGAATATGGCCCTTTCACTTTCATTCTTCATAGCTGTAATTAATTATCTGCATCATCTTCATCAGTGAGCGCAGTTAAAGGAGGAACAAAAGGGACATCAATCTCTCTGATGCAGAACTGATTTAGATGCTCTTCTGTCAGCATTTGGATCTTACCCATTACACAAACCCATAGTAAAAGCCAAGTATGTGGCTGAATCTTCTAGCAAAGACATACAACTAAAGCATCTGTGTAAATACATCTATCTCAATATAAACCTCAGCATTCCCACTTGCAGATGCTTCTCTCTTTCTTCATTTACTACTTCATTAACTACAAGAGGGGATTCCTGAATAGTAATTTCTTTTTACAGTAGCCAGAAATGCGTGATACATTACTTATTAAAACAAAAGGAATGAGTTCAAATTAACAGGCGCTATTATAATATTTGTCTCAGGATAAGTAATAGCACTTCCTAAATGTCACAATTAGACAGATTAAATTGTTGTTTTGTAGAACCTCTTGGAAGAAAGTGGGGTTTTTTCCCTTTGTGCAGAATTTTCATCTTAGCTGAAATAAAGCTTTTCAGTCTTTTTTTTTTTCTTCCTTGACCAGCTGTCCTTCCAAACCACAAGTTTCCCACAAAATACTGCATTTGGTCAAATGTAACAATTTGATATCCAGAAACATGTGAAGAAATCCTCAGAACACCATCATCTCTTACTATTACTCATTTCTCTACGTGCTTTGTTGGTATGTTTTTTTATTTCTTACCTTTCAACCCAAGTGCCCCCAATGTGCCTGGAGTCCAATGAGCTCTGGCCTCAGACTCTTTCCAACCCAGAAGGCACCATGTAGTCAACAGGAGGTGACTACACCTGGCACCCACAAAAGCTACTCTGGAACCCAGCAATAAGGTAAATTACCAACTCCAGTTTAACGTACAGCCCACCATCATACTATAAGTGTGCAGCCTTATACACCACCATGTATGTTGAAGACCATGGGGTCTCCTTTTTGTACGCAGCGCCTCTGCTACCTCGCTCTTACAGAAACTGTGGTGAGCAGAGCACGGGGATGCAGGGAGGCTTGAGAAAGCTGTACTTTGTGTTGTGCCGACATGATAATCTGGAAGATATGTTGTATGGTGTTTTTACAGAAGGTATTTTCCATGTTGAAGCCTTGAGAAAACAAACCCTGAATTCATTAGTGGGTTATTAAATTGTTTGGTTGGATACACGCGGCCTATTTTAAATGTTGTGTGTGGAACAGAAGCGATATAATGTATCAGCTGTCATTCTTAATATTTTATAATGAAGTATATAAATTGTCAGGGGGGTAAGTCTGAAAAGTCTTACTCAAGGGCATCACCTTCTGTGTTCTGTTGCTCAAAGGCAGGCTTGAATAAAGCAATTCCTGGCTCATATAAGATACGATCATTTGCTTCTATTGCTGTCCTAATACATTATTTCTAGTTGGACAAAAGTAAGACTTTTTGGCACAGTCCTCCTCTTGCTCATTTTACCTAACTAGCTTGCTTCAGTGAAGGACAGTGTTAAGTGGTAATTGCCTCAGCCCAGTCCCAGCATTAAAAACCAGGTTTTCAGCTGTATTTACATATTTACCCACTCTCCAGCATCCCCAGAGAGCAATCCCTCTTACCTAACCTCGCTGTGGCCCTGATACCCCCTATCACTGGAACGAATGAATGAGTTTTAAGAGCACATTTAATTTAAGGGGTAGTATCATGAGGTTAGTCTCAAGTATGGCCTTTTAAAATGGTTCTCTCCAGGGGGAAGTTTTTCTAACTCTGAAATAGTCAGATCCTGGTGAGAAATGTATCCATTTAAAGGGCATCAGCAACATTTGAAAAAAAATCAATGCTGCACCCAATTTCTTTACCAGGGGTTATGCAACAGTACCTGTTAACCGAGGTCCTTCTCAAGAAAGCTCTTAAGTATGTACCTCATATCAGGCCCACATCTAAATGTTTTCCTGACTAGGATGCTTTCTTGAATGCGTGCCCAATCTTTAACTTCCAAAAGGATGCTCAAGTCCATCTTGGGCAATCTTTTCTGATTCACCTTTGACCTTCAAGTTTCAGGATTTGGGAGTATTCCCACTCATTAGACGGAAGAAGCTTTCATCAGTGAGAGCCTGGCTAATCAAGTGGCTTCTATGCAGAAATTATGGTGTTACATCTATCAGGGTTTGTGAAGTGTAAAAGCTCTTTGCAAGCCAGTGGCTGCTTTCCTGATGCCAGGGGGATTTCTGGATTGGACAGCCTGGGAAAGAATCAAACCCCTGAAGATTAATTTAATCTTTGCCATCAACAGCAGAGAAATATTAGCTAGCAGTCCAAATGCACTGGCAAGAGTCTGTTGTTTTGAAGGTAGTTATAGAAGGTAGGTCTCCTTTCTCAGTGAAAGGAGACTACAGCCCCACTGAGGATGGGGACAGCCCCCAGCTGCTGGGACCTGCCAAATGATAATCAGAGGGGATACAGAATCACAGAATATTAGGAGTTGGAAGGGACCTCAAAAGATCATCCAGTCCAACCCCCCCTGCCAGAGCAGGATCACCTAGACCAGGTCACACAGAAATGTGTCCAGGTGGGTTGTGAATGTCTCCAGAGAAGGAGACTCCACAACCTCTCTGGGCAGCCTGTGCCAGTGCTCTGTCACCCTTACACTAAAAAAGTTTTTCCTCATGTTCACATGGAACCTCCTATGCTCCAGTTTGCTCTCATTGTCCCTTGTCCTATCATTTGACATCAGAGAGAAGAGCCTGGCTCCTTCCTCCTGACACTCGCTCTTTACAAATTTATAAACAGTGAGAAAATGAGGACCAGTGAGGATGCAGATCTCCTTTCCCTGGAAGCTTCACCTATGCGGAGGTGGGATTGTAGTGACGTCTGTAGAACAGAAGCAGACAACTGAGCAGACACCATCTGTGGCACCTAGCAGAAGAGGCAGTACCTTATCGAGTGTGAAGCTCAACTCTGTACCCTTACAGCAGTACGGGAAGTGCTGTTCCTGAAAAGCACCAGGGAAAGCAGCAGAGATCTGAAAAAACAGTTGCTAATGGCAATGTGCCACTGTACAAGGTCTCCTCACCCTTTACAGGTGGCCCCCAAACCATGTAAAATTCAGGAAATCTTCTGCTTTGAAGGGCCAGGCTTATCCTGATTACGACTGGAAGAAATTCTGCTCCCTGAGGGAATAATTAGGAAGCTGAGCTGAAGCTCATGTTGAACACACTTTCCCTTTATGGTGGTTTTCCTTTGGAACTTGGAGGGTAATTCTTCTTTGTAAACACTGTGCACATCTCACTGTAACAGATGCTGGAGAAAGCCATGCCATTCTTCCCGTGACTGTCAGGAGAGAAAGCAATGAAATAAGATGTAAAGTGAGGAACCATCTCATCTGAAAAAAAACCTCAGCATATTTTTTTCTTCCTGTAAAGCTGAGGTCACTTCAGGTAATCATAGCAGCAAGATGCATTGCCATACTCAGATGCAAAGTGATGCATTTACCTAGTATTATGTGTTCATTTTATGGCATCTGACATTGGTTTTTTTTCTAAATAAGGAAGCATGAGTAATTAGAAATCTCCTGTTTTAGTATCACCATAGAAACAAGCCATGTAAGAAGTAAATGATCTGTGTGTACAGAGACAGATCAGGTTTTATTGAATATATAGGAATAAAATGAACAATGGTGGAAGAGTCCAGGGGCCTGAATATCCCAGTCAGCAGAGCATTGAAAACCCCTAACATTGTTCACTCTGCCACCATGTGTTTCTTTGTTCTCGAGGAAATTAATTCTGCGCGCTATCTGCGTACACGCATTTGGCTTTGTCTCATAGTAGTGACTAACAGTAAGAGACCAAAATTCGACAGATTTTTCTTGTCAGGCTGTGGATTTTCTATGAGTGGTTCACAATTTTTTTTGCAGTATAAAAGGTTTTTATTAAATATTACTTTCAAAAATGTATATTCAAACCAGTTCATCCATTCATCCATTACAGTGGGTAATAAGGAAACTAATGACAAGTGACTAAGCCTTTTCCCAGAGGACTGAACAATTTGCATAAACAATGTCTACCTTCACAAACCACTTTCTCTCCCACAAAGACAGTAAATTTTTAAGTCAAATGTCATATATGAGGAACACTATAAAAGAAAACAAGGAAGAAACACCAGACTCCTCAGCATATACTTAAAAAGCTCCCTGATTGTCATTTACATAAAAATATAAATATTCATACCATCCTAATTGCATAAGAAAGAACTTAAATAGAGGTCTGTGTCATGATGGTTGACCAGAGTTACTGCTTCACAGTTTGATCGAAAACCCAGGCATATCGTTTGTATAGGATGGAAAACTGTATAGAAGTACTGGCAACACACATATCAGTGCACTTCAAGTGATTTCAGTGAGGAAATGATCATATTTAAACAGGTAGTAGAGATCACTGAAAAAAGATGGATTAGTACGAGATGGTAAATGCAGTTCAGTTTATATGGGATGTAAAGGAGTTCTTTTGAAACGCTGCCACAAATGCAGAAAAGCACAAGTTACAAAGGGCAGACTCCAGCGGTTCTGGCCTTGCAGTGCCCTGCTGATGCTGAAATAGCCACTTCCCCTATCAGTCATGATAAGAAAACCCATCCTGTATCCTTGCCCTACCCTGCTGCCTCCTTTCTCTTCTGCACACCATGTGCGCTGCACTATGAGTAAGTGCTTTGGGTAGCTTCAGTAACTCCAGCAACAACATATTTAAATTGTCATGGACTGTATTTTGCAATGGGCTTTGGCAGCAGTTTAGCAAAGGGCATTTTCCTTGTCAGGGGTTTTGCTCTGCTCCCAGAAGCAGGCAGTGGCTTTGCAGAGGGAAGCACTGGTGAGCCTGAACTTCATTACACATTACCTGTGGGTTACACTGGATGAGCTCTGGGCTGGCCTTGTGGACTGAAGGGCTTTAGAACCCAACATTCATTAAATGCATTTGTATTTGTAAGTGCATTGCATTAACTGCTTTGGTTTCTTCCAAAATGAATCCATTTTGTGGCTTCTGCACCTGCTGCACGGTGTGAAACAAAGCCCAGTGGAGACAATCAGGTGAATCTCTGTAAAGAAACACTCCTGGTGTGAACAAAAACCTTCATGTCAACACTTCTTTTACTGGCTGGGGGTGGAGTTCCCAAATTTTATTGGCGGCAAAAGATGAGCAGAGCTTTGTGAATGAGTCGAGGAGAATCACCATACCCCACACCTGCATAGGTTCAATGATGTATCACTAAGAACTAAATTCCCAAATTCTTACTTAAGATTACTTAAAAATCAATTAGTTGTCTAACAATCTTGAATCAAAGGAGACACCTAAAAAAATCCAGACTTTTGTTAGTATTTGACACACATAAATATATTGGCCTGTATTCTCTAACAGCCCCCAGTTTCTGATGATGATAATAAGGAAAGTCAGATTATTCTGTCTCTTAGAACCATCATTCTGGTTTTAATAATTTGTTTGCAGGCAAAGAAATATGATTCTTTTTGTGGTATTGCTAGTTGGGCTGGAAGTTTGAAAGTGAGCACTGCTGTAGTGGACACAGAATATACATCATACACTCACTCTATGCATGGACCAAAAAAATTACTATAGCAAATATTTTTTAATTATTGGGATGCATTGGTTTTGACTTGTAATAAAGGACATTTTCTGCACCGAAGAGGAGAGCTGTCTGGGAGCAAAGCCAGGAGTAGCAGTGGTAGGAGGAAGAAAGAAGAGAACTACACGGATATTTTTGTTACAAATTGTCCAGAAAGTGGTTGTTTGTAATGGTTTAGCTAAACAAATAGTATTTGCAATTCTTTGCACTGCAGATGCCCTTATACATGGAAAAATACACAATGATGATAGCTATTGCTTTTTACTGCTCCATGTGCTTTGGGGGAAGTAAATATATATAAAAAAACAAACCAAAAATCTCTCAAATGCTCCTCCCTATCCAACACTATTATGTTTTAAAAATTAGCTGTCCATAGTAGTAAGCTTCTTTCAGCTTCATGAGTTGCAGAGTAAACATTGTAAGGAAGATAAGATTTGTCCTGGCCGAGACGCTGTGTTTGGGCTGGAGCAAACTATCTGTCCTTCACACACACACAATCAGGCTCTCTTTGCCCTACAGCTCTCTACGTGTTTCAAATAGACAACAACCCAAGAGAGAAGTATAGGTCACGTATCTGTCCATCATCATCAGGCTGCTCAATGCACCTCGTGATTAGCAAGTGTTGCTGACACAGCAGCAAGACCCTGAAGGCAAGAGTGGGCTGGGGTTGTATTTTGGGCTGGGGTCCTCCCCTCTGCAGCTCCCATGGCCCCATATCCCAAGGTCAGTCACTTCCCATCCCTGACAGCACCCAACTTACTGCCTTGGTGGTCCAACGGGGATGTAAGGGAGCAACGTGAGCTTGCAGCACATCACACTTCGGAACGCTGAGCTCTGGGTCTCTCTTTTTCGGTGCAAGCAATGCCGTTCTCCACCCATCCCACAGATGCTCTGGAGAACTGGAAACCAGCTGAAGGGAAGTTGGCACTCATGCCAACATAAGGTAATGAGGAAGAAGAAGGAACATTGCATGCAGTTCTGGAGGGGTTGTGGCTTCCTTTCCATGGGTACACCTCTGGCATAGTGACCTGAGGACTGACCACTACTCCTGGATGCGAGAAGCATAACTCATGAAGTGTGTCCTGCCACATCAACCGGAAGTTACAAAGCAGGTGATGATTCTGGATAACACCTCAATGAATTTGTCCTGTGGGCACCCTTCTGCAAGGCCCTCTTATGTGTAACTTCAATGTGCTCCGGTCTGTGGTGCTAAATTGGCCCTGACTTTCCCACCACCTGTACAGAGTGAACACTCCTGTGCAGTGATAACTCTCTAGGTTGATTTAAATCAGTCATACAATCAGCATACCAAAACATGTAAAGCCCTTTTCAGTAACTGGAGTTGTTCCGTGATAAATTTCAGCTTTTGGCATAGAAGAACTTCAGCTGTACAGATATGCTGAAAAGCTATTAAAAACAGAAAAATAATCTGTATTTTTCCATTTTTCCTAGTTCAAACACTGGAATTGAAATGATCTATGCCAAAGTAGAACCAGAAATATTTCATTTAGAAGCTCAAAAATATCACTAAAGTTTGAGGAGTTGAAAGTAAAAATTGGGCCTGAAGCCCCAGCTGGGTGATGAGTACAGCTTGACCTAAAATTGACATATCAGACTGGAGTTTATAATATTTTCATCATTTCCATAAGACTTGATATGTCTAAAACAGATGTAATGATTCAATAGCACGTGTATCTTCTTTAATTCATGGAAATGAGGTTGCAAATGTGATTAAAATCCTCATACAGCACCACCTCAACTAGATTTTGTGTATTTTCCTCTATTGCTAATGGGTCAGCAATGCTGCTTCCACTCTCAGTGTTGCTAACTCTTGCTATTTTATTGTGTTTCACATTATTCTGCTATTTATCATTATGCCATAATATACATAAATCTGTGGTGTGTCTGGATCTAGTTTGTCTCCCCTACTCGAAGAATGTAACAGCAGCGGAAGAGCTACACAGAAAGGCAACCAGGCAGATCGAAGATATGGCACCTGTTCTGTCCAAGGAGTGACAAATAGAGCAGTGCTCTACAGCCAGGAGAAAGTGCAATGAAGGACTGTGACAGAAACCTGTATTAAGTCCTGAGTAGCACTGAAAAAGTAATTTGAGAGTGACTGTTTTCTCTTTCCCAGAACAAAGGAATTTGGGGTAAAACATCCAGGTTCTGAGTGGCAGATTGAGAAGAGATGCAATAATGTGTTCTTTGCACAACATGTATCTAAGTTGGGGATCTCATTGCCACAGGGTGTTATGGATGGCTTGAAAGGGTTAAATTTGACTGAATATATTAATGGAAGAAAAATCCTCAGAGATCATTGAACACCAAGATGCCATCTCTGGTGTGGGTATTCCTGGAACTGCAGCCACAGAAGGCTGGGAACTACATTAAAAGAATGTCATTACATTGCTGCCTATTTTTATATCCTTCCCAAAGTAGGTAATATTTGTTACTCCCAGAGACAGGATCCTGGGCTAGCTGAACCTTGAATCTGATCCAATGTATCTGTTCTTGTGATCTTATATTAACTTTCAGCAAGAGAAAAAAAGAGGGGACATTTTCGTACTCTGGGCTTTTACACTTTGAAGACTCTATGTCCAGTTCCCAGAGTTGAGTGAAAAGAACTTAAATCTTACAGATATAAAATCAGTATCATGATTTCTGAGTGATTTTGAATTCCTGGGCTTTATTGCCTAGTAAACCAGAACTTTGATGAGAGTCCAAAAGAGTCCAAAATAGAGCATAGATAATAAACACATTCACAGCTGTTTTCTGATAATCTTAAAGTACAATAGATTGCACCATTGTTTTGGTGCAATCCCTGATTTTCAGATAAGATTCTGGTAGCATTATAAACCAGTAGTTCTTTCTCCACACATATTTTGCTGCAAAAATACTGAGAATCAACTGAAGCTTCTTGGCAGTTTTTTACAAATTGTTCAGAACCTCCTCCTGCTAAGTGTCACATTTGTGTTTTTGTATTACCAAGTGTAACTTCACATGACTCAAATTAAAAAATTCTAATTAAAAGATTAAGAATGTGATTTGTTCTATTGCAGTTCTGAATCCAAGAGAGAATCACTGAATGAAGTTGCTAATTTGAGCCACAGTATGGTACTGTGTGTAGTTTTATTTTTCCCCTCCTCTTTCATTTGAAGCTCTGATTAATGTCATATTCACAGGGGTCAGAAGGGAGAGAGAGAGAAAAAAAAAGATTATTGCTCAAAATTATCAGACTGTATAGGAAGCAGATTTAACCATCTCTTTGATTATCTCCCCTGGCCAGGATGAGATATGGTCTACAGTCCATGGTTCATTCCTCATAACCAGTGAGGCAGAAATGCAATGTAATGAAAATTGATCTATAGAACATATTCGATTAGCGAAATATGAGCAAAGAAATTACTTCTGAAGAAAGTGAAAATTAAAAGTGTATACCAGCACATGCAGACAGATAGACAGGCATAATTTTTTCCTCCAGAAAAGCAGATGGGGTAAGCACTGGATGGATTCACCAGGCAGAGTTCATTGCTTCACCTACCTCTAAATTTCACTATAGAGATTCAGCTATAGAAATAGAAAAGCAAAAATAAAGATTCCAAATTTATGAAAGCGCTCCTTCACTAATTATCATTTTGGGAAGCATTTCGGGAAAATGAAGAGTGGATTCACTGCTAAAGAAGACCTTGTCGCAGTGAAATAAGTCTTGAGTTCTTTGTTTTTCCTTCAACTTCTGTCTGTCTAAGCCAAGGCATCTCACTGATATCCTCTTTCTTCCATGTTTTTTATTTGTAAAATATGGGCAGTAGTGCACTACAATTCATTTAATACAGGGAGTGCTTTCATTTCTTTGAGCAGCAGGTTTATAACAGCATAAAAATAAGTTGGGGAAAGAAATGCATTCCCTCTTATCTGAAATGCGGATCTCTTACGTGGTCACTCAAATGTTCTCAGCAAAGTAATAACAAATGATCTTCCCATCTGTGCAGGCTCACTCGCATGGTACAGAAGAAAAATAACTTCTGTTGTTTAGATGAGCAATGAGAGAACATGGATAAGCAAACACACAAGGCTAAAGCCATATAGCATTCAAGTGCATGCCTGGACTGAAATATGTTCATATAAAACAGTTATGGACTATTTTAAGAAGGAAAATCATAAAGAATTGAGTCTAGTCGTAGAGAAGTCACAGAGAGAAAAGGAGTTAAATGTTTAGAATAAATTCTTCATTGCAAATAGCTCAAGGTATTCCTATGCATTATTTTATAAGGAAAAGACTTCTTGTTCCCTTTGGGTCTGCTAAGCCATCTCTGAGGATTTCTGTTTTCCATGCTATCCCCTATTTCAGCACCTGCATATGCTCACAGATTTTTGCTAAGATTGGTTTCTATGACTGTATTTTTCTGACAGACTTCTAATTAAAAGCAGCATGATAAACTGTAGGAAGCCCTATCTCCACAGACCCACTATCTGCTGCAGAATGTTCGTCTGTCTGCACAGCCTGTTTTTGTGCTGTCCCTGAGCCACGACTGTATTCTGCACAGTTGTGTATCAGAAGAAAGTGCTGTTGAGAAGCAGCTGGTGGTGTTTCTGTCACAGCCACGGCCATGGCCATGGCTGGCTCAGCAGCAGGGATGGAGGCCTGCACCCCTGTGCCCCAGGGCCCTGCACCATTGGCACCGTGGCTGCTCCTTGGTGACACTGCCTGTGGCATGGCCACACCAGCCTCGGCGCTGGAGTCTGCTAAGCATGAGAGATGCTGGCCAGAAGATTTGCAGCAATGGGGAAGGCAGTGCCATCTTCACCCCTCTCTGTGACTTGCAGGTATGTATTTGCTCATTTTGCTCCTTTGTACTGAAGATCAGAGGATTTCCTGTTCCCTGATCTCAAAAGTGATGCCAAAAGAGCAAAAAAGCAGCACACAGCAAAATGTGTGAACAAATCCTCCAGGATGGGAAGGCTCCAGACAACGAGTAGGCAGGTATGCCTCCTGAAGGGAGCTACTCCTGCTTGGTGTCAGGATGAATTTGGTCCAAAGATCTCAGCCTTGGGCTGTGCTTCCCTTTCTTTTCATGTTTGCATCCAACGAAAATCATCTAGAAGCCAAAGCACTAAAAGGCAGCCTTAGCCTCTTCATTTTTTTTGTTCTCTAAAGAACAGGATTGTCTGCCAACAGCGCACAGCAAGCAGGCTTGTCCGTAGCCATGCCTGCGTTGGGGTGGCCCTGTACACAGCCAATGAAATCTGGTTGACACTTCTGTCATCTCCCTGCTTTTGAGGTGACAGATGCTTGTTGTTTTCTGTTCCATAGGACTTGAACTAACGTTTGTGGAAGCCAGCAGAGGACCCTCCTCTGTCTTCAGTCATCCATGAACGAGGCCCAGAGAGACACTGGGGCTGAGATTACCTCACGGCAACTCGTCTTTGGAAACACACGGATATCTGGCGGGTTGTAATTGCATATTGCTGAAACAGCAATGGCTGAAAGTATGCCAGTATATTAATATACTCTATTATTTACAGATCTGTATGCTGGGCCAAGGTAAACATTCAGCAACTGAGTCACCTCGATCTGAACATTTCTCTCTTGCATTGAAATTTCTCTTTACATTCTCATGATATCTACTCCCACTGCTATGTTTATGCAGTTTTCCGTGTCCCTCAGATAAACCTACAGTTCTGATTTTTTGCAGTCAATGCGGCCTCACTGACAAATGGGAGCTTCCACGCCCAGCATTACTCATTCTTGGAAGAATGACTATAAGAGTGCACCAAGGCCAAAAGAAGTGATGCCAGGCCCGTTTTCCAATTTGCTTTTATTCAAAGCACTTCCATTGAGTCTCTTCCACTCACAGAACTATTGTTGTCTGGGAATTTTGCATGAACTAGAAATAAAAGCAGCAGAACCATCCTCAGTTTCTCTAGGGTTAGATCCTAGCACATGGATGTATTAAAAGTGCAGTGATGTGCTCTCCTTTGACACCAACAGAGCGTGGCAGGCAAGTGGGCATGGTCTGTCTTTCTTATCAGAAGCCCTCAAATTCACGTCTTGATTTAACCTCAATTTTCACTCAGATTTGGATTCCCACAGTAGCAGGTATCTTGCAAGTGTGCATGTAGGGATCTTCTGTTTTACGCACCTTTTTTGAATTGAGAGCCTTCCTTCATGATGCCTGGTGGACTTGTTCAGCTGTATTTCTGTTGCAGAACCCAGAACCACTTCAAAAAATCTGCAAACAGAGGTCATTGCAAAAATGTGCAAAAATAATGTAGGTTTTGAGTTTGGTTTTAAAACCTAGTTTGAGCATCAGGACATAAAGACTGAAGTGAAGGACAGTCAGCAAGAAGACAGGGACTGACGGATTAAAAGAGGAAAGGAAGAAATGAAAGGTGATAGAGGCCCTTTAGATATTAAATAATGTTTTTTGTACTTGAATTACATTGCAAAAAGAAAAAACAAAGTGAAATGCTCCATCCCAGCAATGAGCAGTTAGTGCACATGAAGATTTGGTGAGATACCCATGGCCACCCAGCAAACCTGCAGCAAATGCAGGAATAACCCTTGTCTGTAAGTACCTTGACTGTTCAAATGCTTTTAACTTGCTTAATACATCTTCTCAGCCCTCTGGGGATATGACTGTGGGTCAGGATTAGCCCTGCCAGAGCTGCAGAGTCTATCAATATGACTGAGATTCTGAAAAGCATTAAAAAGTGTCAATGTCTTTGGGGATCTTGACTAGGTTAGTAGTGGAAGGGAGAGTAAGCAAAGAGGACTGGCTGTGCTAATCTTTGTGTTAGACGTTTGAGCCTGGATGAGCTCTCAGATATTTGACAAGGCACAGGTAAATACAGCTCCCTATGTCCTGGCCATTACTCCTGACCAGCTGGGTCCCAGGGGACCCTGTAACCAGCAGCAGGACCTGTAGAGCAGCCTGCAGCAAGCTGGCAAACCCCTCATCCTGTAGAAGTTGATAGCAAAACTCTTTCAGCAGAGCTAATATTTTTCCTAGGATGTTTTCTCAAGGCTTTTCTTCAAAGCTTTCCTTTCACAGGTACGTGTTTCTTCTGCCTTCAGTCTGGTACACAACTGGGGTAGAAAAGCAGTTTTAGCTTCAAAGACTTATCTTCTTACCTATTTCAGTGGCTGTCTGTCACCAAGTAGAAGTAATACTCCTTTGTACTATATGACCTGGATATATATTTCATTATTGCTTATATTCTAATACAGTACTTGGGAAAAAAAGAAGATTCCAAAACCAGCATACTGTTTTTTAAAAATACGGAAAAAGAAAATGACATTAACAGGATCTTTCAAAAGAAGATATATATTTGTCTGTCAACTTCATGTGCCAAGAATTCAATTTTTTTAACCGAAAAATTTACACCTCCTACAAGCTCAGACTGTTACCAGACCTAGAGATGCACAATGAAGCCATCCTCCCCACCACAGATGACGTTGTGTATCTTATGCAACAATTAGGGCTGTATATTAAAGACTGGTACAGTAATTTGAACAAAAAGGAAATTAAACTGAAATGGGTAAAAATGAGAAGTTGAGGTTCAGTGAGATAATATCTTCTCTGAAAATCGGGGCCACAGTTCCCTTGAACTGAAGATCTAGAATTAGTGAAAGTTTTGCACCCCTGCTTCTTTACCTGTGGACAGAGCTGATGCTGCTGATTCCTTTGCCTCTGTAGACAGAGCACAGAGTGCAGTAACAAGTATCAAGGGTTAGCTCAGGTATAACTACTCTTTAAGAGTAGTCTATGCATTCATTTAAAGACATGCTAGCCTTTCCATGCCAGCGTTTCCAGAGACAGCCACTGGTGTAAGAAGCGGATTTACTAGGAATCTGAACTAGTAATGAAGATAACAAAAACAACAACAAAGGGAAACCCCTTCTTAGTTTATGAATTAATAGTGGGGTTTTGTATCATTTGAATGTAAAACTGCCAGCAGTCAGGAAACATGACCTCAAAACCAAAAGAAAGAAAGAACTCCCAGGTCTTGCCAAACTCACTTCTCACAAAAGGCAGACTAGGGAGACCAGGAGGAACTCTCTCTAAAAGAAAACTCTGCTCCCAAACTTCATTCTCACTGATTTGCCTTTTGTTTCTATAGGAATAGATCTGGAAACTGAATGGCTGCCTGGCAGTAAGGGAAATCTCTGCTCTGTTTCCTTCTCCTGCTTGTTGCAAGTCCCATTTCCACAGTTCAGACTAATGCTGGGGGAGGGGCTCAATTGTTTTCTTTGCTAATTTTCCTCCCTAGGGTGGGTAATGATTTCTCAGCGCTAATATGCCCTGACAGATGCAGTCATACTGGTGCTTGCACCCTGCATCTTTGTTAGCCAGTCGGGGTCATGGCTTGGAAAGCTGATCTCTTAATCATTTTATCTGATGGATGCCGCCTACTATAAATCGATAGTTGTTTGAGGTACCGCTATTGACCTCCTCTGTTTTCGCTGATGCAGGAGACAGACTTTCTGTGGAGCTCAGTCAGCCAGAGACCAGGGTGTATGAGGCAACATAGCTGACAATTGTCTCAGAGTTAAAACTACATTCGAGAGGTTTTTGGCGTGTTGGTAACTGGGAGACACCAAAGCTCTGCATGGTACAAGTCCCATGTAGCACTATACGTCCCACCTTCTGTAGGACTTTGAACTTAATGGACTGCAATTCATAGGTAAGGATTTATGATTCAATACCCTCAGCAGATACTGAATTGTGATAGATCAGAGCATGTAAAAAGTAGTAATTAGCCAACATTTTCCCAGAATCCAAGTGTTCCCTTTATGTGAAATTATTCCCTGTAGTTATGAACTATATTAGTCTTTACATTTATATATTAACATTATCAAAAACAACATAGAGCATGCAGCAGGTGCGAGTCAGTAGTTAGAAAAAGTATCTTTTGGGTCTTGCCCTACTACATTTAGTTTGCGAACTGACTGTTCAAAACGGAGTGTATTTGCTGACCAAAAGACAGAAAGCAGAAGAAGGGAAATGACTGGAACGCACAAGCACCATTTCCTTCATGTTAGAAAGCGGCAGATGTTGAAACACTGTCTACACTCTACAGGAATTATACCTACCCCTTTTCCCTCCTTGCCACTTCGGTTTTACTGTAAAAGTAGATGTTTTTGTCCTGAAGGAAGTTTGCACGAGGTGAGTTACCTGTGGCCTTAAACATAGTTTGTCCTGGGGACAGGACCAGAAGCTATTCAGTAGCTATGAAGGCAGAAGAAGTGGCCTGGGGGAGGACGTGCAGCAAGGCTGTGGTTGCTGCCATGATGATCCCACTGCAGTGCAAGGAGCCACAGAAAGAAGATCCACAGAGAAGGAAGATCTAAGAAGATGTGGACATGGCAGGATTTTTATGATGTATTAGCCTGAATGGCTGCACAATATGGAATTTTACCTGTCATTGGTAGACTTTCATATAAAAAATAAAGTAGCATTTAGTGCAGATAGGAAAGGATAAGAGTTTATATATAAGCTGTAGCAGTGAGATTAGTGATGTAGCAGGAGCTCATAGGTTAAACCTGGACTGTTTGGTGCTCTGTGCACTCCCTTTTTAGAAGTGTGAAAATGGGCGAAACAGCATCTGAGAAGATGAGCCAGAAAGACATCATTTACATTACTGAAGCAAATTAATACCAGCAGCTATATTTCCCTTACAAATAGGCCTCAAGAGATTGATCTAATTAATTAGCTTTTGGTTGTACAAGACTGACCCTCCTGCCTCCAAGCCACCACAGCAGAGACGACTGAGTGCAAAGGGTGAAATAGATGGAGCTGCAGCCAGAGAGCAAAGCCGGAGAACACACTGAGCCTGGGATTCAGGCCCAGAGCATCTCCTCGGACTTGTAATGATGGGGTGCAGGTGATAACTGGGCTCCATTGTGAGCACTTGGGGGAATGAAGCTTTAAAGCAGTTGCAACGGCAGCTGATACAGCAAGATGTGGCCTGGTGCTCTCATTCAATAAAAAGCACCTCTCAAAGCATGCAAGCAGCTAAAGCATTTCTACTGTAATTCTACAAGAAATACAGAAATCTCTGCTTAGAGTAGTGAATATTGGAGGCTGGCTGAGAAAATGAATAACCCTTAAAACAGTCAAGAGTGCTTTGCTGCAGTGGCATTGCCTGCTACTCCTTATTCTGGGGAAACAGGATCGGAAGTAGTGACAAATTATTGGTAGGTGCAGGGCAACCACATTACCCTTGCTACAGATACATGGGGACCATGTCTCGAGAGACTGTAGAGAGAACAAAAACACCAAGCTTTGGGGCTTTTTGTTGAATTCAGTTTGATGTCAGACCTGAAGGCTTTTCCCCTTGCCTTATCCCCAGAGAGCCCCAGGTCTGCGGGAGTGAACGGAGAGGTCTCCGCAGCAGGGCTGGTGCATGCCTGTCTATGAGTACCCTATGGCAGCAGCATTTGACCCCACAGAAAAATCTCTTAATCTTTGTGATAAAGAGTAAGGATGAACTTACTTTGTGTATTATGAAAGATTCTCATGACACCACCATGAAAGGGCCATGCAAAATGGGGCACAAGTCTGGTTTCATGGTATGGTGATAACACATTAATTTTGGTATCACTGGATACCCATTTACACTTGTTACTAAGCAATTTTAATATTTTCTATCATTAGTACAAAGAAGGATCTAACTACTACTGAAATAAACTATTTGTAGTAGAGATGTCACCATCTTTGTCTCATACTTTGGCTAAGCCTCAGTGAGAGCAGCATGAGCTCTTAATCAACTAATGAACAAGAAATTTCTTTAATACTGCCTTCCCATCCCATCAATCAAGTTCTGCTTTTCGTTGTTAATTGTTGTTATTAAAAAAGCTGCTTTATAGCTTCTGGAGGTGTTGGAGTCACCGTCTTTAATTCATCGTCACGTTTTATGGCTATTTCTGCTAGGGAGCATCACGTAAAGATGTTGCACTGGGGAAGGGATGAGGAATGCCTGTGGCCAGGTGCCAGGTGAAGAGTGCAATGGGATGTAGCTATCGGGGCTATGAAGTATCCTGGCTTCTGTCCCTACAGGCAGAGCCAAGAGGCACGTGGATAATTTGGGCATGTTCTCCTCAGCAGAGGAGAGTACAGGCAGTGCTGACTGAACCAGTTACTGGAAACTGTGAACTTGGATTCAAAGGAGATTTACTGTGATTTCTTTATGAGCTAAGCACGGAGAAGCGCAACAAGAGCAGCTGTATAAAAGCAGTTTTCCCCAGTAAGTGAGAGGATGGCATAGCTGGCCAAGGAGCTGCGCTGTGATCTTCGACTGAGCTTTGCAAAGTGTGACGGCAGCGCATTACCTCCTGCGCAGAGCATCCGCTGCAGAAATGAAACCATTTACTTATGCATAGCTTGAAGTTTTCCCTGTTTACTCACCCATTGGGATGTTATTTCAAAACAGTGGATAAAGTAACTTTGGAAGTTCTGAGGGATGCCCAAACAAAATAAGCAGGTTTAGCAAGTGTACTGCCACAGCTTCACCAGTGCTAGTACAGCTGCTAACAGACTGGAATAATGCTATCAGCATGCTACCTCCTGCCTGTTTACATCCTCCAGCACTGCCCAGTCTTCCCAAATCCTTCTCTCACCCCAGTAGCAAAGTATCTGTAGAAAAACACTGAGCAGTTCGGTGTTTGCTTGGCCTGGACAGTCCCTCAGGAATTAGAAAATCCCCGCAACAACATTGCTCCAGATGGTGTTGCACAGCACACGTACAGCTCCACACCCCGCTTCCCAGGCAATCCCAAGGCAGGAGATGGATGGATGTGAGTGCAGAGGGAGGAGGCACCTGCCCTGCCTTCTCACACAGGCTCTTCAGTGGAGCAGCCAGCGCTGCTAGAATTAATGTATTGCCACTGCTATATTCTGCAATTTGTGTTTCGGCTTCATTTCTGTCCTGTGGTAACTATAAATAGAAACTGATGGAAAAGAGCACATTTGACAGCAACTCGATTTTGTTAATTAGAGTTTTCTTTTAAAAGCTGCAGTAAATCTGGAACGCAGAAGGCACATGAGTGTCCCCCCGCCGTCCCCCCCGGCTGTATGCACACGTGGGCCCTCTCCCCTTCCCTGCCTGAGTCTGATGTCTGTGGAGGTTTGGACTGCTTGATAGCAAGTATCCAAATGCAGTTTATTGAAAAAGTGTAATATATAACATAGTTGTAAAGCTCTCACATCAGAATGAGTTAATGCTACTTTTGTCAACATTGTGGGTGTGCTCCTGGGGATCTTTTTTCCCTTTTTATTGATGCTAATATCTCTCTGGAAAGGAAATTTTCTCTTACAGCTTTTTATCATCTGAATCTATTTTTAATCTATAAAATAACAACAAAAAATATTTTTTCATACTAAAACTGTGTACAAAAGTGGACAGAGTTGGTATATGTGACATTCAAATAGACTTTAATGTTGACCATCCATGACAAATATTTTCAAGTGGTGGTGTGCCTCTTTGTAATCATTGTTTCTGGTGCATTTTAAAAGCTCAATTGCAATTTTTTGGAAAAGAAAAAATGCGTTCATCCCATTTTTTTTTCTGTGTGACCCCAGAACAGTGGGGAAACCAGATCTGTTCTCCTCTGCTTTTACAGGTGGTGACCGTCTGGGAACCTCAGCTGTCACAGGTGACAATAAGTGCTCTGGTCTGTAAACTTGCACAGGGGCACCATAAAATGTTAATCCATCACAGCACTAAAACAGGGATTTGAGAAAATAAATGAATGAACAAAGGGCTTTTTCACATTTGCACCTATGCTCTTTCACACCAGTTTTGTGCTGGAAGGGACTATAAAGCTTGGACAAGTTTACATGCTCAGCCCCAGGAATTTACAGGCTGCCTGGAAGGTCCTCTCCTCCTTCATTGCTTAGTCTTGAGGCTCCGCTGAAGTTGTAACTTCTCCAGCTTTCCAGACACCTGAATTTTAAAGCCCAGACAAGAGGTAGATGTCTCATGAAGGCACTCTAAAAGGACAAAAACTTCAAAGCCATGGAAGTGAAGGCCTTCTCTGCACCATAGAAAGAGCAAACAGCATGGGAAAAAAACCAATCTTTTATCTTTTGGAGGTCACAGTTAATGTCTTGCAAGTCTCGCTGAACTTCAGCATGAAGTTAATCTGAGAAGGCAGTAGACTCTGCTGTGGGGAGGAAAGTCGTGACTCAGGACCAGGTTTCCTAGAGCCAGGCTGGAGAACGCCCTTCTGGAGAGCTCATCAGGGCACACTTCAGGCAGGCATTCAGCCTCAAGCCAAAGACAGCTCATGGACACGAGCACACCAAGTCTCCCTGTTGCTGGCAGAAAGCAGGACTGGCCATGCAGGACTGGGGTTGCTGTCCCCGGGGCATAAGGAGGCAGCTCCAACCATGTCCCAGTGGTGAGATGAGCCAGGCCAAAATGCAGACTGTGGGGATTGACAGGGTCTGAAGGAGGACGCCGTGGAGCAGGGATGGGCCTGTGCTTGGAGATGCTGGAAAAGAAAAAAACTTACTAGGTTAGGAAAATGAAGGAGGAAAGAAATTGCAGCAATAGCAGCAAGATGATACTTTTTGGCCATAAATTGAAAATATAAGCCAACAGTGGAGTTTTAGGTATGACTTTAAGCTGAAGGACAATGTTTTAAATATCCCTTATGGCTTAATTTACTCTTTGCCCACAAAAACTTGGGGAAATGCTTCAAAATCATTCCAAAGTGATTTTTACTGTTTTCTGCTCTCCGTCACCACTGCCCATTGGTTCCTCTGCTTCAAGTGAAGACCCAAAGGGACAGAGAACAAATCGCAAGACCCAGATTTCTCAGCTGGCCACACAGTAGCTGGGCTGCAGAGTGGAAGGGGAGGATGGCTGAAAATCATGCTGCATGCCAGCGGCTTGGCTCACATCACACCAGGGTTATTGTCTCTACATGCAGTGGAAAAAGCTGTTGAAAATCTCAAGCCTAATGTCATGCCAAAAAAATCTGTGCTTGTTGTTTTTTTGTTTGTCATGAAAAATGCAACACGACTCTTCCACTCCTACAACTGTTTTCTACAGGAAAGTCCTTATCTGCAATAAATAAATGCCAGCCTTTTGAGTTTACTTCACTGCATATTTATTTTTCTTGACTTCTTTTAGTTTTACAACTTTTCTATTTAATTTCTGCTTTATTTGGTGAAAAAAACAGGACACAGCTGTTAGTGCAAATGCTGTAGACCATTTTAGAAGACAGATGTGCCAACGACTACTGTAAAGAAGTAAATACATGTTTCTGTCTTTCTGCACTTTCTATAGTTATTTGAGTGGGCTTCGCA
This sequence comes from Mesitornis unicolor, assembly GCF_000695765.1. Lineage (NCBI taxonomy): Eukaryota > Metazoa > Chordata > Aves > Mesitornithiformes > Mesitornithidae > Mesitornis > Mesitornis unicolor. The sequence continues at coordinate 22,752 of NW_010196835.1, forward strand.
TTTGTTCTCTCTAACTTCCATGGCTGCAGGTTTGCACTTTTAAAAAATCAACTGCTTCTTTTCCTGCTTCACATCTGTTGAATGTTACTTTCTTTAGAAATGTGAGGAAAAGCTGAAAATTCCTTCATATCCTACGACCCAGCAAATTACTGTATTGGTCTCATGCTTCCAAAGCTAAGAGCTTTATCTTTTAGGCCAGTGAGTAATGGATCAGGCCAATATTCTTCTATGAGGACTGGACTTAATATTGATTTATTTTTCCAAGCCTTACTATGTCACATGTAAACAAGTACAAATACTGTCAGTAGAGTATAAATAGTGCTAATCTGAATTAAGGTGGAAACTTTGACCCATACTGGCAGATACAACAACTAATGTAGAGAAGACTTACATCTCCTATAGGCCTTGCCCAGGTTTCTAAGACACTTATCTGTCCTTCTGTAGTTTGAAGGTATATCAGTTCTTGTAGCTGTGAAAGATAGACATGCTAATGAAGTCTCAACTATGGCAGAGATCACTTCTTGCGTGATTATGTTGTATCGCCCCTATTTAGCAACAGATCTTCATGGATTGTAGGTTTTATGATATTTCAGACCTTGCCTGACTTTGACTTCAGGCCACAGATACAGAAAGAAAGGCATTGGAAAGAGAAGGCTATGGATGGCTATCCACCGATCGGGGTGAATATCTTTAATTTCCACAGTGTGACTTCATTCATGAACACTGCCAACTTTTTGCTGAAAACAAGTGCCTCCAGAACAACAATTTTGCAGCCTTAGAGGGGAAGGAAATCACACTTACAATCAATGCTGGATTTTTAAGAATGTTTAAGACCTCTTTTAGGACTGAGAAAGATTTCACCTTCAAAAACCTGTCTACTCTACCAAAAATGCTTCACAGACCTCTAATTTATTTATGCTAATGTAACCAGAAACAGCATAATGAGGAATCCCTTTAAAAAATAAAAGGATTCTTTTCTACAGCATCTCTCTTGATAATAATTTTCAAATTAAATTTACATAACAATCTTTCTTTTCAAGCTGCAACACTTCTGGTTAAGCTTTGTTCCGCATGTATTCTGTAATTTAGTTGTCAGTTTTGGGGCTGCGGGAGCATAATTAGGTTTCTGCAGCTAAAGACATGTCCACATGCCTCTGTGGGAAATTAGATGAAGGGAAGTGCTGGCTTGGGCTGAAGTCGCCAGAGTTCAGCCCAGAATTTCTGAAGCAAGCCTGAATATTTCTGTAGACATACAGCTTATTGAAAATAGGCTTTCCTGGAGTTACAGCTATGGTATTGCTAAACGGTAATGAAATGCATTCATAGGCCATAAAGAATAAACATTCTTATTACTACTGTGCCCTTCACGAAAGTCCTTTCTTGCTCAGACGAGCTGCTCTAGTGCTGTTTCAATCCAATGAGGCTAACGGGCAAGCACATCTTTCTGTTACACCAGACAGCTGCTGTCCATTCAGATCTCAAAAGTCAATTGGCCTGAATCCCACCAGTTTTGTCTGCTGATACTTGATGCTAGCTGGCAAGCATCCCTGTCACCTCTTCTTTTTATACTTCATACTTTTTTCCTCTTAGTCTGGAGCATCCCAGCTTTGGAGGAGGAGAGGCACCCACTGGTGTCTGGCGTCATGAGGCCTTGACTTCCACCACAGCAGCTGCACGCTCCGGAGATACAAAACCAAGGCCATTGGGTTTGGTGGTTGCAGTGCAGTAAAACCAGGGCCCTCACACAAATGGGATCTCACAATGACAAAGTGCCACAGAGACTGAGCTGGTGCCTGAGCTGTGAGCCAGGGAAAGACAATTCCTGGGGTGCAGAGAGGTGCCCGCCTCGGGCAGGGCATGGCCAGCATTGCCCTGGGGGGCTGGCATGAGGACACATGCAGCGCAGCTCTCACCTTTGCCTGATGGGGGACCTGTCCATCCTCTTGTACAGTGAAAATGAGAACAATCCAATCCATGCAACCTGGACAGGATAACGTCTTACCACATCTGACTCACCCTGTGCAGCCCATAATGTCATTTCTTATCTAACATCACAAGAACAAACCTATCATCAGTGTATGTGTGCATACGTTTGCCCGTGCCAGGGATTATACAGATATAAAGCTGGCTGAAGCGAGTAGGGGAACCACTTCTGCAGGGTATTTACGGTTCTAGGTCATCCTTAGACAACAAATGTTCAAATCAGCACAACAAAGTAAATATAACAAACCAAATTTGAGTCGTTTTCTCTTTTGCACCCTTAAAAGAGCTTGTTTATTTCTCTAGCTCATAACTCCTAGAAACAAGCCCCTGAATTTTAAATGTAGATGCCTAGGCAACAGGGCATGACGCAGATACTTGACAAAACTCAAGCCTCGCCTTTCCCAGGTTTTTTTTAATGTGTTAACTCAAGTTGTGTTGGCCAAGTTCTATATTCAGAGGTGAGACAATAAATATTATTACTGTACAGACAATCTACAGCGAAAGGTAGGAGAATGGTTCTAGCTCTTTGAATTATCACACAGCTCAGTGTGAAACCTCACCCCAGAATTAGGCTGGCTCATGCTTTCTGAACAAGGCCACTGGTTTTTCTGTCTCATTTGTTATGTGGCTGAAGACACGAACATTATTTCCATCTTGGAAAAGGTTTCAGCTGCCAGGGAAAACACCCCATGCTCATTCATCACGTTTTATTAAAGGGTTGACCAGATGCAGTCCTGCTATCAAACTCAAGGGAGCTATTAGGCCAAATTTCAGTCTACTGTACCTCAGCTGTACCTAAAGGCCTGGCTATGGCAGGAGCAAGCCCACTGCATCCCCATGGCAGGAAAACCTCCTGCTGCTTGGCAGTGTTCACCGAATGGATGAGATGTATTGCACCCAGCAGTGCAACACGTCAGGGGAATATCAAATTGCTTCCCAAGGAAAGCAGTGGCTGGCCACTGAATTGCTGCTTAACCCGTGATCTGGTTTTCATTTGGTTTTTAGTCCTCCAGGTTTGGTCCCTTTAGGTTAAGTGATGGATCCTTGATTAAACATAAGGTGGTTGAAATTTTTTGCTTCCAGGCACCATCAGCCCCAACTTACAGCCAAACCCACTTAATTTTCCTATTGATTATTGCTTTGCCAGACAACCAACCAATGCTAGAGCTGCACAGACTTTGTATAACCTCTATAAAACCAGTTTTTAATTGGTGAACAGGTGTCTTTCTGCATACATTTCTCACAATTGCGACCTTAAGAGAGTGTTTTGCATTCCTTCTCCTTGCATTTTTACATGAACTCAATTAATTTGTGCGAGCTGAGATCCAAATCGTAGCAGAAAATGTGTTTCTGGTGAAGTGCTCTCCAACAAGAGAGTGAGTCAGAGGGAGTAATGAGAGGATTCCCTAGAAGCAGCGCTCCCTCGAGTGCTAATTACCATCTGCAATAGTTCCAATATCAGCCTTTCAGCCGAAACAAACAGGGCTCCAGCCCTTTGGTTTGTAAAAAAAACCCCAAACCTGGCTCTGGAGAGCACACAGTGCCATTTAAAAATACTACTTGGCTATTTTGTAGAGAGGATAATAGGGTGGCTTTTCAGACCTAAGGTCTGTTGGGGGTTTTCTAAGCTAACTTGCACTGACATAATGTGTATGGTGAGGAAAGCTGCTTCTTGCAGAGCCTGTAAGCTCTTGCTTTTTCACATGAAGGCAGATGTAAAAGAAGCACAGAGACAAAAGCACAGATCTTCAAGGCTTTCAAACCACCTGACTCCTACTGATAGCAGCAGTGTTATGGGTGTAACATTGCTGGGGATTTAAGGCTACTGTCAGTGGCCTTAAAAGCAACAAAGCAAAAATAAACCCAAACCAGAGTGTAATTGGATTAGGCAACAGTGCAGGAGGAGAGGTAAATCTATGGGGCAGGAGGGTACAAAAGTTTTCAGTGATGCCAGGGAAGTTTTATATGTCCAAAAGAAACCTTTTGACCCGAGCAAGAGATCCCCCCAGGACAGACTCCAGTCTGGGCTCCATGGCAGCTCCTGTCAGAAATGGGATGGGAGAGCAGAGATGGTCCCCAAGGGTGAGAGGTGTGAGGTGGTGCTGAGCAGCTTTTGGGGAGGTTTCAGGCCAATCCCATTTCAGCCTGGTGTGACACTGGAGAGCCAGCCATAAGAGAAGGACAATGGTTCCCAAAGCTGAGGTGTGAGGAGGCTTTCAGAGATCTGGGGGATGCAATGACCAAAGGCTAAGAAAGGTAGGTACGCACGCTCGCATCCCCAGACTGGAAATTGCCTTGACCCGTTTTTCTTTAGACAGGAATGTACCAAGAGGGGTCAAAACTGATCCCCTGGAGTAATAATCACAGGGTGCCTCTTTTCTGAAAGCACACGCAGGCTGCATGCAATGCTGGGCTCTGACGAGTGGAGGAGAAGCAATGTTGACCGGGAGGCCTTTTCGGCTGACGATTAGCATAGCAAGCAGCAGGCCAGCATCTGCCATCTGGCCACTGCTGAGCGTCATGTAAAAAACGTAAGTTGTGAGGAAATTAATTTGCCTGTGGTAAATTTTGTTGTATTAAATAGCAAACTACATTCTGCAACGTCGCATACCGATGACAAAATGCGCTGTGGCCTCCTCCATTTCCTTCCAAGACGTGGAAAAGCAAGTACTCTATCACATTGCCTATCTTCTTAGTCTTTATTGTCTCCAAGCTGCATTAACCATCTTAAAGTTTGCATGATGTGGCTGCATGATTCCTCTGCACACATCCTCCAGCCTTGTCCTGGGAGGTCACCTGCCCAAAACAGCTTTTTCTAGAAAGCTCCAGACTTGCAGGCCCTCAGGAAGGCTTAGTCCAGCCTAGGACCTGTTCATCATTGGCTTCTGCCTCTCTTGAGGGAACAGGGAGCCTAATTCTGCTTCTTTACCTTTTGCAGCCAAAGACATGCTGTTGGTGTGCTGGCAGTGTGGGGAAGCTGTCCTAATCCACAAACAACTCCACTGGTGGCAATCACTCAAGAGAAAGCAAAGGGGAATCCTTAATCTGCAGATTATCTGGGGTATTAGATGGGATGATCCCGAAGCATATGAAATTCTTCAGTGCATTTTTTCATTGTGGAACAATGGAGCAGATTTCTCTTCCCACCCCCCTTAACCCATTTCTATGATGGACTCTGCTTTGTATTCCTGTGATACTCTTTTAAAAGGTTTCACCCAGAATTTACAGCTGCTTGCAAGGGAATAAGATGCAGGCCTCCCAAGCAAACTTTGGAAGAGCAACCACAGAGCCATGTGCTGCTGAAAGAAACTCCCAGGTGCTTTTAGAAAGTTCCAAATGCTTTCAGTCACCCAGTTCAGAGCTGATGGAGTCGAGGTGCCAACTTCCTAGATCTAAAGACCACTTTTTTATTATTTCATTACTTTATTTCATTATTTTATTTTATTTTATAAATCTTGTTATTGTTTTTATTTTAGTAACTAATTTATTTCTTCCCACGAGTCCTGTTTTCCTTGTGGGAAGCAGAAAGTAGCTACAGTAACCAAGAGGCAAAGAGGAAAAACAGCCTTTGCCTATAAATTAGTTTTCACTGGCTCCTTTGCTCCCCAAAGGCCATAGGCTGGTCGTGGGTTAGGAAGAAATACAGCAGTTTGGGATTACACATGGATAAAGCAGAGTTATCCTCATGAGTTGATGATATGTCATCATACATTAGGATCCTGCGGATATGAGTTTGGGCTGGGACTGTGGAGGCAAAGTTCAACAGATCTGGCAAATAACTTACAGTGTAAAATTATTGTCTTTATTGAAGAATGTCACCATGTAGACAGAGGAATTAGGGCAAATAAACCCTGGTGATTTATAGGTTCCCACAGCAGTCAGCGTTGGAGGAGGAGGCAGCAGACTGGAGTTTATCTGCTTCCCAAGATACGTGGTAAGGAGACAGGGGAGAGGGCTGCCACCCCGGCTCAGCAGCACGCCCCCAGCAAGCTGCCCTGGGGAGCACCACCAGCACTTGGACACAAGCAGCGCAGCTGGGCATTGTCCCCCAGCTCTGAGGGACTTAATCAGGACACGAACTCAATGCTTTAAGTAAGAGCTCTTGCTTTGCAACTCCGTGCTCTTTTAGGTTAGCAACTGGTTGTAATAACCAACACCTGATATGGAAAGGCACCTTAGAAATGTAATTGGAAAAATGAAGATGTCACGTCCTTCTGCAATAAAAGATAACATGTACGGCAAAGCCATTAAAATGTACCTCTTCCAGGGTTTTGCTCCTTCTAAGGACAGAGAGAGAGGAATGCTGTAGGTAAGGAAAATTACACTACTGTGGATAGTTTAGGTTCCTGAGGACCAGGAACCCCTCATAGGGCTGCACCAGGCACTTTGTCAGCCCCCTGATGTCTCTGCCGATGGTGAGCTTCGTTGTTGTTAAGTAGAAGCAGGCGGAGATGTTCCACAGACAGGGGAACTCCGTTTTCAGGTTGTGAAACTGCTAAAGATAAATAAAATTAAGAAAGGAAGAAAGAAGAAACTGCTTGGGCCACTGAAAGCAGGCGCTGCTCGGTGCCACGCTCAAAGTGCTGCGGAAAGTGGTGCAAGGAGATCTCCGGCACAGAGGTGGAGTAGACGGTGCGGGTGAAGCAAAGACCGACTGCTGTGCCATGGGCACACATTTTCCTTCCCTATGGAAAAAAAAATGCTGCTTGTGCTCCATGGAACAGGGCTTCTGAAACCAAAATAAGCCACAAATGTAATGCTCCGTAAATTACTTTTAAAAATCTTTTTAATGAAGAAATAATTCCATTCCAAAATATAGACACACAATTAAATAGTTTAATCACTTCAAAATATAACATGTCCCCAGTAGGTTCCAACACACACACACACACAAAACAATACTTAACAGCAATACAAAAAATCCATACAATAGCAGTTCTGTTACAATACCAATGAATATCGTGACATCTTTAGTGTCTCTGTATCTGTCTCCAGTGGTGTCAAGTACAGTAGTTTTAAAAACGTCTTACAGTTAGTAGCCTCAAGATGTAACTCTTCATACTTCTTTTTTTGGTTCAAAGGTAAAAACGCCCTTTTGCCGTCAGGACACGGTGGAGTGCTTGTTGTTCACAGCTCCGTCTGCTGAATTGAACCAACGTGATTACAGCAACCCGAGGTTGCGATATTTACAAGGTCTATCTACAGTAATTGCCAAGAACCAATAAGGATGGGAGAAGATGAGTGAAAGTAAAGGCAGACACACTCATGATAAATTATGATGCAACAATTTGGCTCATGCATATAAGAAAATACATATTATATCACAACAAAGGCCACACACCTTTTTATGCAGTTTAGTTAATATTACTACTTACAGACAACCCATTCTCCACCTTCGCTTTGGACATTCGAGGACCCTAAACATCTTCACATCCCTGTCTCCTGATTTCAAACCACTGGTTTCCCTCCAGTGACAGTAAAACCACCTGGAGTTTTGACAGCTGTGGTGGGCCATTGGTAGTTAAGAAAAGGCCCACGCCAGGGACCTCTTCTGTAACTCTGTTTTAATGACGGCCAACCACAACCAAAATAATATTCAACAAGCAGACAAAGACCAGCTGGGTGAAAACACAGCCAGCTTAACAGTTGGGAAAATGCTTAAAATAGATATTTGGAGAGCCAAGTAAGAGGTGCTTCATCTCAGAGCTCCAGGGCACAAGGGACCCAGAGATCTGCTGGGGATCACCTTGTTGACGCCACCCTGAGAGAAAGGCGCTTGACGCGTCAGCTTTTTTCCTTACTCCTAGTCCAGAAGCCCTTGCAATGGATTTTATTCTATTGCATCTATTTTAAGCATCGTGATAATGAGCACGCAGACATTAAGATGATGGGAGGGATCTATTCCTCTGGGTACAGTTAAACACGACATGGGTTGAATTAGTCAGCCATTGCATGTAGCTGTGTTCTGGCTTGTTTTGTCTCTGCTCAGGAAATGCTTGCCTGGAATCCTGAGCTGAGAGCAACATCTACAGCTTCACGGGAGTAGCTTGAAACGTGGAGTGCTAGGCACTAGTGGAGGCTCACCCATTCCTGAGAGGAGGTTGGAGGAGGGGGCATGGGAGGATACGGTGCCTGCCTTGCCAGGAGGGCACATACAACTGGAGCAAAGACCAGTGATTGCAAAAATGAAAGGCTTACATGAAGATATCTGGATGCCTCAGTATGTGTTTGGATGTCTGAGACCAAGCCCAGATATGCAAGGAGATGCGGACAAGAGATCTGCATATGCAATAATATTAAATGAAAGTGAAAAATGGCAGCAGCTCTTTCATACAGATACTCATGCCCCAACACATAGTGCCCAGGGAAACAGCCACGAGCCTGGAGAGTGCATGCAAACAAGTGGACTTACTGGGTCGAGCTACACTGCAATCTCACGTCAAAATGGCAGCGCACATCCACGTCACCATGAAAGTGAGGACAGACAAACCATGTTAACCTGCTTCAGATGGGCATCTCATCACTTGCTGTGGGCAACCTGTGCTGGTGTGAAATATCTGTATGAAACGCTACTGTTTTCAGGGCTGTTGTACAGTGTCACCTCAGGTCAGCCAGGCACTGGAAGTTGTGGTATTGCATCAAGGCAGTAAAATCATGTCAGCGCAGAGGCTGTCTCCAGCCAAGATGCTGCACTGTGTGTGATGCTGCACTGATGTTGCTGCCCTGCTTCTGGTCCAGCTGCTCCTGCCTGGCTCCCATTTCTCTGCATGGCAGCGCTATGTGCCATGCAGGTGTCACCATTGTATTCAACCAATATGCTGTGGGGGGGACATTCCAGCTAGGTTGTTTCAAGCCCTGCTCAGGGGTCCCTGTACGTTTGCAGTCATGGCAGGGCAAACACTTTTTAGCCAGCAGTCTCATTGGCCTAATCCAAAATGGCCAGGTAAGTCCCCTTTCTCCTGAAATGCCTTTATACTTGAAAAATGCTAAACCAGACAAAACTCCAATTCTGTAACTGTATGCCTGTCCTTCCAAAAAAATCCACCACTTTTCTTGTGCTTTTCACCGATAGCTATTTCTCCATCCAGCTCCGAAAGAGTCTCACTACACATTTCCAAGAGTGCATGCAGAACATCTGGTGGCTGGCTAAGGCAATACACATTTGGAAATAAAAAGAAAACAGTTGCAAGCGCACTTTAAGCCTGTACATTTAAAGCTGAAGGCCTCCAAAATAACATGAGGGTGGGAGTAGGAGGGGCAGAGAGATGGAAAGAGCCGTTTTGTTGAACACATGCTTACTAAAGCTAAAACATCAATGAAACGATACCATGGAGGATTATACGTAACATCAGTCAGTTCAGGGATCTTATGGCACCTGTGGTTTATAAACAGCTTTAGCAACGAGTATTTCAAAACATAGTTCACAGTTTTAAGAAGATCTGTGCTGATTTAAAAACTAGATTCTATATCATTTGAATGTCACCTTTTGTATATGATATCTATTTGGAAAAAAAATATTTACACTAACTTCTATGGCTGATTTGTTAAGATTATTTTGAAAGAAACATTCCTAAGTTACACATTAGCCCTAAATTAGAGTTTTTTTAATTAATATTATTAATTATATTATTATTATTTTAGTACATTTTGCATAAGTCTTAATTTAAAGACTTGCAAACAAATTGCAAATGTAGTCTGGTACTTTGTTTTTTGGGCTACTAGATATATACACTCAGGAGTATAATCATTCAGTGTTAAATGCATAATTGTACTTCTTATTTCTTCTGTGGAAAAAATGTACAGTGTATAGTAAACCGATCTACTAAAATCTCAAAGTATTCAGAAATCAAATTTCTATCTATAAACAGTAGTGTCATTGTAAACTGAACAGGTTCAATATCATGTGCAAAGGGTTTACGTGAGTTATTAATACCGCCATCCTTGGTAACAGCAGTATGTACGTCAGTCTGTTTTCTTCACTGGTAATGAGCCATGTTACAGAAGATGTAGCTAATATAAGTTAGCTTTAAACAAAAGTCTTGTTGTCAAAAACACACATCTACTAACTACAACTCTTAGAACAAAAGTACTGTGCTACAGTCCTCAGAACTTAGTTATGGGATTTTTTTGTCAAGAGACGCTGCACCTCTTGGTTCCACTCTTCTGTGAAGTTGGCAGCTGAGATTTCTTCATCGTCTGTCCGAAAGCAGCTCTCCTCATCATCGGTTCTTACGTAGCTTTCGTTGTCTGTCTGGCTGCAGCTCGCCTGTTGAGCAATGTTTAGGGAAGGTTTTTAAAAGGAGTGCTGTGTTACGATGCTGCGCATGTGTGCACATACCCACACAGGCAGAGCAAGCAAAGCCTCTGGCTGCTGCTTTACTGAGAGACAAAAGGAGGAGCTGGCCAATGGCTATCCTTGGAAAAGTTAAAAAAGTGAAAAAGCCATTCTGCCTAGGTGAGCCATAGGTATTTGAGCTGTAAACAGAAACTTACAGGGCGGCTGGGAAGTTGGAAACACTTCTTACCACGGGACTGCATTGATATAGGTTTGCAAATGTTCCCATTTTCCCTTCCATTTTGCCCTTCCAGGCTCCTCCATAAACAGGTTATTGGTAGCAAAGACACAGATTAGTCCACTTGTGCAGAGTGTTCAGCCACCCAGTAAAGAGTCGCTCATCATTAGGAGTCCCCCCTCATGTGTAAATGTCTTACCCTTAATTTACGTGCTTAGGTATACTTCCCTATTTCTAAAACCAAATGTAATTACTTAAAAGGATGATCCTGGGTGCTATAGCTCATAAACAGCCTAATTTGCCGGTGCTCCAATTTCTCCTTGGCGCTTCTCTGCATCCTGAAGCATCAGTAAGTATCTTAAACTATTGGAGGCATCAAAGTTTAGTTGGAAATGGACAGTTCTTGATAGACAACTGCTGCTCTTTCTTAGACCTACATCAGGATCTACAGCCGGGTAATATTGCAAACTTCATATTTATCATTATCATAATATATTCAAACTGTATATTTATCTTAAAGGCACTGTTTACACACCACCCTTTCGAAGTTAAGGAGCTCATCCTTTTTCTCTTGAACTACCTCAGACTGAAAACCAATTTGCATCGTATGAGACCTGGTAATAACAGCATAAAGGATCAAACCCTACTGACATGAATTCTTTTCTCCTCATAAAGCTGGTCTACAAGATGAGAGATGAAATGCAAATTACTTCAGAAAAAAAAGGCTAAATTAAGGCTGATGAATGAAGAAAGGTCAGGTAGTTTAGCTTGCTGCTTCTCCTTCCTGACACCATTTGATTGTATTAATTATTCAAGCAGAAACGCTTCCATCTGATTCCTTAATACCTAAGTATGCCAAACGGTATGATGATCTTAATTTAGTATCTCCTTGTGTCAGGCAGTGGCAAAAGATCTAGCATTAACATTTTCTTGAGAAATGGAAAGGAAACCTACACTGCAAGTCTTAGAGGTTCATGAAAAATTTCTGAGGTACATCTTAAATTAGTATTTTTTTAAAAATCAGACATGCTTTGCACAGCTTAAGTCTGCAAACTAATCTGGAAATCAGAGTAAATGAACATTTTGCTCTTCACAATTCATCAAAAAATGCAAATAAAAGGCATGGAAGAGGTCAGTTCTCAGCTGCCTGACAGTGATTTTTATTGCATCAATTTCAGGGTTATGTAAATATATGGACATCTCTTATTTCTTCATGGTATCTTTATAAACCACAAAAGCAAAGTAAGAGTGGCTTGTGAAACACTGGATGCATTAAGATGCATTGATAGTACTGCTAAGTATTTGGGTTTGCTTCGAAGATTTTGGATAAATTACTTCTCTTTGGTGGAGCGCAGAGGGTTGTTTAAATTCTCTCAAGGCTTTTCTCTGTTCCACAGCCAGCATTGAGATAGAGACATTTTTCAAACAAGGAATAATGAGTACCAATGAGCCTCAGAGCTCTAAATTCATTGCACCATTCTGGAAATGCCAGAATGAATTCCAAGTTAAGACTCATATGATTTGTCATGTTATAAAACTGTTTCTTCACCTTTTTTGTAACTTAATCCACAGGTCCTTTTCTGTTATTTATCATTCAGTGAATTTCAAAAACCATCCCTATAACTTGAGTAATTTTAGAATTAAATTCACAAAACTAAAGCTGCTTCTTCCCAGCTAACTTGGTCAGAGTTCTTTTACAGCTTTTTTACGCCTACGTGCTAGGAAGAGGAGTACTTAAAGAGAAAAAAATACAAAGTAAAACCAAAATATAACTGAGTGAATGTAGCAGACATTTTTGAAAATGACTGTGCTATCAGCCTGTTATTTTCAAATCACAGAATCACAGAATATCACAGAATATCAGGAGTTGG
>NW_010196836.1:0-14997 GCF_000695765.1 Mesitornis unicolor
GATTCTGTGATTCTGTGATTCTGTGAAATTTATCATTGAGATTTCCTGAGTCTGAAAGACATTGGCTGGTGTAAGGATCAAGCTCTAAAGTCAGCAAGCCTGAGTTTCCACCAGCTTTTTCAACAGGGTAAGTCTTTAGACCTCAGTGAAATTGCTCTGAATTTATGCTTTGATAACTGAAAACATAATTATCCTCAAAGGACAGCTTCCCGTTTGCTGTCGAAAAAACCACTAAGCATTGGACCTTAATTTATTGATCAGGTTGCAGTTAGCAAACCTACATCCTAAGGGCATGTTGCAGGGCTTTGGGATTGTTTTACTCTGCTCTGAGATGGAAGTAACTTTTTCCCCCACTATATCACAGGTGTGTTATAGTGTCCTCCAAAACACTGAAAATTATACTTACCATAGGATTCAGCTCATCTTTGTTTACAGATCTTTAAAAGTTCACACTATTAGAAAGAAAATACACCCACATAGTTCACACTGTTATATTAGAAAATAATATAGGACCAGAACCAACCTGGGCTAGCTTTTTCACATCCACATGATTAAACTCTCTCAGCCTCGAGAAGCAGATTGACTGCATTTAATACGGTTATTGCGGATGTGTCATGCCCATGCTGAGCCCTGAACTGTGTGTGAGCACTATCTGGGAAAGTGCTGGGATGCTGCTGATGGGGCTCACAATTTGACCATATGGATGGTCACACACTGGTGCGCAGGGCTGTGTGACAGCCTGGCTCGATGTAGTAGTATGAAAATAGTCTTAGTGTCTAAGTCTGTCTGCTGCCTCTTAAATGCCCTTCTTATATAATTTGACAACTAGAGATGCCCATTTCTTCTCATTGAGTTTAGAAAACATCTATGGTGACTAACTTAGACTTTAACTTTCTTATGCCTTAAGTGAAGTGGAGCGTTGGCTAACCACAGCATTTCAGGGACACCATAGATGTACAAAGAAAGAAAAAGGAGGGCAGACTTCTTACTGTATGTGCCTGGATTTAGTATCTGGTAAAGCTGTATCTTTGTGTAAAGAAATAAAGAGTGAAAATAAGGCAATGTCTGCCACATGTAGATCGATGCAGAAGCAAGCAATCACTGAGCCAGGCAAGATGCTGACACCATCCTTTTCTCCTGTCTGCTCTGTAAGCAGTATAAACAGTAATAGACATTGTATCATTTTAAATTGCCACGTCAAATGTAATGCTGATTTTAGACTTGGTTTGAGCCTCCTAGCTACCTTGGAGCAGAGAATATTTACTCTCATCTTAGATGATTTTACCTGGCGAGACAGAGCGAACAGCAGTCAATACCATTAGGCTGAGCAAGACCCTTCTGCACTCCCAGAAATTCTTCAGGGCATCGTCCCCGTAGAGCCCTGGGGAATCTCAGAATCAAGTGGCAAAACAGAGTAATGGGCATGTCAGTGCAGACTGATTAATCACCAGTCAAGTTAGAGTTTGGGGGACACACAAACACTTATCCTAATGTAAGAAGAATAAGCCCCCACTTACTGCCCTTGTTACCTAATTCTTGACACAGCCTCAGTAGTCACTTAGACCTGGCAGAGACCCAGAAAGAGATGCTGATATTCAAAGCTGCAGTTGCTGATTCTTTGAGTGTCCCTTGATGCATCTGATTAAAGCAAATGATCAATACTAAACTTTGAGAAAAACTAGTGTGGGGATGTTACTGACAACAGCCCATGAATAAATAACTCTGATAATGGTATTTGTCTTACTATAAAGCTCATTCATAATTTAGCAAGAATAATGTCCATTAAAGAACACCTAGAATGATCACTGCCAAAATTAAGAGTTAATTGGTTTCTATCTTCTGGGAACTCTCTTATAATAAGTTCAGTATGGAAAACTGGCTACAAACTCTATATAGTGATTATAAAAGTATCTACTCTTCAGGTTACCTCCTCATTTAGTCTTTCTTCAGCACTTTTTGGATGTCTGCTTTTGATCCATGTTCTCTAACTTGGAAAGGAAAAACGTTGAGAAAAGTCCCATTTCTTTTTCACAAAAATAAGGAAGAATTTGACCCAGTCTCCACTGAAGTAATCAGAAACTGTTATGGGTCCCAAAGTAAATCATGAGACCCTTAAAGTAAATATTGCTCCTTATTAAGCAAATAAGTGTTGCTGTTTGCTAAATTTAGAGGAAGAAATAACCCAGTTATGTCGGAGGAGTTATGCACTTTAATAAAATGTAGCTTGAATATTCATACCGCACAGTTATGTAACGCCTATAAAACATTTCCTGCCCCACCACCACAAAAACAGTTTGCAGATGTCTTTTAATCTAGAAATACTGTCTGTCTAAGGCAAGGGGAGAATGCCAATACCAGAGCCTTGCTCTAACAAAATACAAGTGGTTTGTATTTTCACATAGCGATTGTGCATATGTACTGGCACATCTGTTCACTATGCGGTCCCACAGCCTGGAGTGGATAACACTGACTTCAGGAACTAATGCCACTCTCACTTGAGGAGCAAGCACTTGTACTTTAAGAGTCTTTGCAGCACTAAAACAGGATACACTTCTTTGGACATCGTGTCAAAATGCACAGTACCATCATCCGATCCTGCCCTCACTGGGTGATCACCTGTTTCTATTTAACATCTTATATTTAACAAGTATAGTATGATGGTGATGGAGCCAGAGTGTTTCAGAAGCATCCTGGAACAATACTCCATGTGGAAAATTATGGTGTACCATAGTGCTTCACATCTACCTCCACTATATTAAACACTACATAAAACAATCCGAATTCCAGACATTCTCTCTAGATATTGTAAGTATGCTACACTAATATTTATGAGATCAAAAACAAGCCAAGGCTTAATCCATGATTCTAAATAGAAACTTCGAGTTTCATGCAAGACTGAGCTTTCAGCATACTGCTCCCCTCCCCTCAACATGCCACAGCCTCAGCCTTGAGTGAGACCACAAATGTCGCCACTGTCAATTCTCTTGAGACAAAATACAGAAAAGCAGGATGGTGTATAACAGTGCACTCCAGAGCTTTGCCTTTAGAGACCAAGCAGTTCAGGCATTGAAATGCAGTGACTTCCTACAGATCAACTCATCTGATGCCTCTGTACTCAGACCCTGGCAGTACCTCTTTTGCCTCTCATGCATGTGGATCAACACCAGAATGCAGCCATTGCTAACTGGCACTTTTTTAGCAACCAGGGCAGTAAGAAAAATGGTTTCTCAGGCTTGAAGGAAGAGGCCAAGGAGATGTGTGAGAAGAGAGGGGAGGCAACCCAGCTCCCTTCAGGCCCACTAGCAGCAAAGTTTACCAAGATCTCAGTGCCCAGGATTTGCACTATCTCCTTGTACTATCTCCCCTTACATTGCTGAGATTTCCTCCTCTCTTTCCAAGCCATTTCAGGGTCTTTTACCTGCTTAGGTTTGTAGGAGTGCAAAGAGCAGGGGGCTGTGGTACCAGGACAGATGGATGGAGCAAAAAAAGGAGCCAGGGCAGAGGTGAAAGCTGTTTGTCCTGGAAGGAAAGTGTCCCTGTGGTTTTGCTCCCGCTATACAGGGATACCTCAGGACAGGATACCACCTCGCACAGCATGAGGGGAACCATTGCAGGGTAAGTGTGCACACATGTGCGCACACATGCGTGCACACGCGCGTGCACACACACACACACACACAGAGATACTCACACGTAGCTATTCTGGCTGGAAATGATGTAGATTGGAGTCCCTTGATCTCAGACAGTTTCACCTCATGCCATGGGATTTTCCTGGAATAATACACATGCACTTCCATGTGCTGAATTACACTTTTCTCCTATGGCTGTCCAGAGTGAAATGTGGAGAAATAAAGCACGCTAATGCAGGGAGCTCATACTGCGTATACCATATGAGAGGTACCGGGGAGATTTTAGTCTCCAAGGATAACAGCCCAACATACTTAATGAACACTGCTACCTTCTATTATTTCCTGTAAGAGAAAGCAGAGAGAGATGATTCACTGAGGAAATCTGCATAATTAGGGTCCATCATTTCCTACAGATGGGAACATCACAGGCAAAGCAGAACACTTTCCCTCACCCTTTTCGCAATTCTTCTCAAGTAGCTGTTAGCTCCTCCATCTCTGGGAAGGGTGAAGGGAGAGCTAATGCCAAAGAAGCCTTCACCAGAACTGCTACCCCCTTACTACAGCTGCCACTGCACCCCAGCTTTCTAACTCCACATATTTTCTGCTTGCAAAATGTTCAGATCAATTTTATGTTCTCTGACAATGTGTGGCTTTTATGTCAATTTATAAATCATACACTAACCACAAACTAGATTTTGATCTACCTGCTCAGGAACAGTATAGTGAAGTGCTGAGGCCTGGTCTTTGCCAGGATCTACTTGATGCCACAGGAACGGCACAGACTGCTATTGGATCAGTCCTTAAGAACAACAGTTTCAACTTTCTGCTTTGGCCAATTTCATATTCTGCTTTGCCTCTCACGTGGAAGGGATTATCCAGCCAGTGGTCACCAAGTGGGGAAGAGGGAGGGAAAGGGGATGATGAATAGTTCAAAACGGTAAGGGAGAGAAGTTAGAAATGTACAATCACAATTTATATATTTCGTATTACTTTACCAGAAGTTAGTGGCATACATTTCTTAACACTAACATAATTTCTAGATAGTCCTTAGTATGAGGTGGAGTTCACTGGTACCAAAAATGGGAGGTCCCACTATACTCCACCCATCCAAACTGAGAAAGTTTACCTCCTATTCAGCACTAGCTATGGCATATATTTGGACAGCCCTTCTCCCTTCCCTGTGCTCATTTAACTCACTACTCGGGCAAAAAACTAATTCAAGGAGGGTGGAGAACGGGAAGGGAGACGATTAGATTTCTGTTGGCTCAGAGTTAAAGCAGCCGAAGGACACATCTGGAAAATGGCAGAGCAAGTGTAAAGGAGAAAGTAGAGCATTAGGGCTAGAAACAAAGGAGGGAAATAGAATGGAGAGGAGATCAACATTTCAATAGCAGCAAACTCTTTTACAGTCTCAATTACTTTTAGAACAGGACCCTCCTTTGTATTCAGCATGAGGGTAGTTAACACTAATCTAAGACAACTATAAGTTTGAGCATCATCACAGCGGGTTTGCTTTTAAACCAATTTAAACGTAAAAATCACCTAGAGGTAAAGGCTGAGAGGAGACCTAAAATGTGCAAATCAGACCTGAGTTTACCTTCACTCAGAGTCTCTGAGCAGCTTAGCAGAACCACGGCTGGAATTCCTCACTTGAGGAAGTTTGCTGGAGCGTTCAACCTTCAACATTTTTGGGTGTTTGCATTTATGTCTTATTCTCTTATTCTGCTATTGCTTTTCTCATTCTGCAAACTGATAGGAAAGGCTTGGAACTTGGATTGCTTGATATGTTTAATATAGGGGTTATTTTTTACTTTTTTTAATGGGCTTTTAAATAAATTATATGACAAGTGATCAACATAAAAATCTTCAAAAGAAAATCCTCCAAATAGTACACTTTATGTAGAGTTGATCAAATTAGGAAATTCATAAAGATTTTCTAAAATGTGTTCTTGTGACAACAGATCATCATAATCCCAACTTTCTGGTAGAGCACATGGACCGTATACTTTCCAGTGTTTTATCTGTTCCTCTCTTATGATTGCTAACATATTGAATTATTTTTTCTCCAATGTTAATCCACCTTTCTCTGATAAGTCACTCAATATATTATCTAAAGAAACATTTCACACAGTGCCACACTCAAGTCCAGAAAAAATGGGAAGTTTCATAAATCATGTGAGAAAGCATTTCCTTGTAAGGCTCTAAGACTTAATCAGTCTGGGTAAGTTTTGTATACAGAACTAAGCACCTCATTTTTTTGTACTAAGCCTTCAAAAGTTAGAAATCAGCCCCTCTGCAATCCACCTTTTAAAATTAGGATAATTACTCTCAGCTCCACAGTAGCTGGAAACTACTGAGATGCTCTAAAAGATGCACTAAACCCTGTGCTGCATCTAAAAACAGATTGAAATGTTTTGTACTTTTTTTTTTCTTCCAGTACTGATAGTACTGTTACTGCTTTGTAGATCAATAATAACTGTTCCTAAACAACAGTGTACTTTGTACATCAGGGTCCTGTTTGGGGCAATAATAAACGGCCAGCTTATGTTAGCTATTTTCATGATGTGATTAGTTTATTATATTCACCAGCCCATGTGTGTGGGGAGGGGTGAACTGCAAACAGGGATAACAAATGGCAGACTGCCACTAACAGAGACCACAGACCTGATTTGCCCAAAAAGAAACTGCTTGAGATTTCTTATCTCTTCTAAAGTTTCACACTAAATCGAGGACCTCGACAAGAACTTCCTGTCCCCTTGTAAAAACCCCTCACCTAAAAGCTGCTGGAAACTTGTGGCCTTCAAAGGTGAGATTTGAATATCAGCTCTCCCCTTGGGCCACTTTGCAATACAAAGGAACCTCTGAGGTTTAATTGTCAGACAAAACAGACTGTCTTAACCTACCCAGTCCCTTTAATTAGGGTCTGCATGTGTATACATCAGTGACCTTTCATGGCAGGCCATTAGCACCTTTAAACATTACACCCTGACTTACTTAGAGTCTGTGTGTAGAGAAGGTTTTCAGTATTAAAGGTCTCTCTAATCTGAAGGAAAGGATAAGAAGATCCATTGCCTGCAAACAAAAGTCTGCAGAATTTTGTATCTGCTCGTTTCACATTAAAGACACGTTACCATTGAAACACCTTCCTGAAGGCTGGTCTCTCTTGGAAGCTAAAACCCCTTAGTGGTGACAAAAGTAACCCAGTAAAGAATGGTAAATAGCAGGAAAGGAGTTGTAAACTGTAGAGAGATATCTCTGACCAGAGGACTATTTGTGACTCAGTTAACAGACCTCAGCAGAATCACTGTAACTAACCCTTCCCTGGGGCTCCATTACACTACACTGGCTGAATCCTTTCTCCTGGCCGTGGCTACTTGATCACCATGGCTGTCCTCCCTGCCGAATGGTACCACCGCAAGTGCTTGTGGGGCTGCAGACTGAACTGCGCAAGGGAAATAATTGTGGGAGAAAAAAACAACAGAAAAACCCAGTCTAGACATCTTATCAGGTGGACCAAAGTGGATTCATTCATTGATCCAGTTCATGGTAAAAAGCTGTCATCCAGTGAACCCACAGAATCAGGGAGAGGGCCCTTGCAGTATAAGGTGAAGAATAAAGGCTGTGGGATACAGTGTCACAGCATTGCTGCTTAGCGTTTAACCTTGTTTTTAATATGCTGTTTCACAAGGTTAAGTAATTTCGTTTTAGCATTTGAATTATCAGCTTAGTTATATGGAAAAACTAAAATACAAAAGCCAGTAAAAGGGGAAGAGGTTAGCTTCAGTTCTCTGGCCAGGCCTCCCTCTGGTAGAGGATTTCCATTGCCCACAGCTTTCCAGCAATAAACTTCTACCTCTGGTCATTGACAAACTCTAAGTAGGCATTAGCTTCCACATTCTAGGTGACCATGACTGTTACAATCATGTTTTTTCAGGTCTTTGCCTGGGAAATTGTCTTATGGTCCATTTATAGGGAAGTTATCCAAAACCAAAATTGGTGTGAATAAATTCTATATGCTGTAGTAACAAACTTACTCCTGGTTGGTCAGAAATAAATTTGCCACTTTCAAAGGTAGTATTTTTTCTTATGCTTATATGTGATCCCCTTCACATAATGATTCCCCTAATAATTTCCCCGTCATTTTGCAGACTTCCAGGACAGGCCTATCTGGTCATCTTCTGATCACCACCACTCTGACATCCCAAAGACGAGCTGTCATTTCCCACTTTATAGTCTGGCACAAAAGCACTTTTTCCATTTCCACAGACAATCCAGAGATGGAGACACTGGGATCCCACCTAGGCCTAGCAGACCTGAGAACATGGAGTTTGACAAGCCTAGTGTACTCTAGGTAGCTGCCAGAAACCCCTAGGCAAGAGGGGAGCAGTACAGAGGTGGATAAAAGTTACTAATCATCATTCCAGTGCCAAAGATGCCACAACCACTTTCAGATAGGAAGCTGGTACAGGCTGCAAACCCATCACCTGAAGTAATATTTTGTTGCAGATTCTGCACCTGACTTGGATAACACTGGGAAAAACAGTGTGTGTGGATCCTCAGGAATTCAGGACTGTTCACCACTCGGCAGCCTTTTTAGTATCTTGATCCTGCACAAGCATTAGGTACTCTTTCCTGCCAACACACAAACAGCTGGTGCCACATACATTATTGTGGCTGGATGTGAGAAAATGTTCTTTTACCTTCCTTTGGCTTCTTATTTTCTTTTTCCCTGGTCACCTCTTCACATAAGGCTGTTGGCCAAACCTGCATCCAGAACTCTCCTCCCTTCTCCCAGGCTTGTTATCTGGCTTAGGCAGACACCCAAGTCCCTTCAGACTCCAAAGTTTTCAGCATGATCGCCAGGAATCAGCCACGGTTTGTGTGCTCCTTCTCCTTCCAGCTTCCTCCTGACTTCTCCAGGCTGCTAAACTCTGAAACATATTTTTCAGTTATCCAGAGTCCAATTGCTTATCATAGCAGTACCCACCAGGGTTCCTGGAGAAGTCACAATGATGAGAACCAGCCTCCTCTTTTACTACCCTAAGCTCTGATGAGAGCAAACATAGGCCGGCACCTGAACACACATGTGCTGCCGATCCTTCCCTTGCCAAAGACTAAAATAACTTCTTTAGGGGAGTAAAAACACAGTTAGCCACCAGTCACTGGAGATAAGCATTTATAATCTGACAGTGCTGGGTCATGTTTGCTTGGGAGATAAGGTGGAGGCTGAGATGCAGGAAGTACTCTGGCCAAGCTGCAGTGTTTGTGAGGATGCTTCCGTGTCCCCAATTCCTGAATTAGTAATATCCCTTTTTCAGCCCCACAAGAGCTCTGGCGGCACCAGTCTAATACAGGGCAAATCTTTGCAAAGATGCCCTTTGCCACACTGGCTGAGGACATGGCATTTATAATAGGAATGATTTGTGGTTCTATAAAACTTGTATAGCACTGGTACAGTCAGCCTGCCTACACCACCCCTGTTAAGGATCCATCACCACCTGGAAAATCTCCCTTCTTTTCTTCCCATTCCCAAAGTAGTGTGCATCACACATTGGTCCTCAAGGTGCCTATCCAGAACACAAGCTGTCATGGCAGAAAAGAAATTTCAGGCATCAAGTCTCTCAAGAAGAAATATTTATGAATATGACAAACTGGAAATTGTTGGGCTATCAAGAACTTCACTCACAAGCTACTGAAAGAGTACAGGAAAATGTCTGCTTGTTACAGTTCTTACTTTTCAGGGCTGACAACTTAAAGCATGTTGGCAATTAGAGCCCTTGTGCACCTTGCTAACCTTGAACCAAACAGGAACAGTGTCCAGCAGGAGCTGGACATCACAACCTATATTCTCCAGAAAAATCTGTTGATCTTTCACCAGAGGCAAAGGCAATGCTTAAAGAACCATGAGTCTCTGGATTTTCATTAGCTGAGGTCATTCAGCTGACACGTTACAGCATAATAAGGTAGATAGAGAGGCCCTCCAAAAGGATGCACTGCACAAAATTAAAGGGTAAAATTGCAGGATAAAAAAACCCATGTATTTTACACTGTGCTATGAAGAAAGATTCAGTAGTCCTACCTGCAATAAACAAAATGTCCTTATCTTGACTAGAACCTCTTAAGATCATTTCAGCCATATACAATGGTGTATTACACCACTGACAAGACCACAGCTTCTATATGACAGGCAGGGACACTGAAAGACCTTGACTGTCTCACTTCTAACAATGTTTGAAGAATTGCTTTTTTAACATTCAGAGTCTTGGCGCTTGCTTGGTGAGGAGGATTTTCCTCTCCATGCATCCACCACTGAAATATCCCAAAGCCCAGCTAATTGGAACTAACGCTCTACTGCATTTGAGCTAAATTGTACCCACTACTATCTACTCTTTGCTCTTAAAGGGGCATTTAAATTCTTCTTTTAGTATTTGTCTTACAGCTATCTTTTAAAGCCCTGCCTAAGTATTCATTGTCTAGTTTTTTTTCTAGACAAAAGAACTTTTCTTGTGATTCAGAAGGATTATTGCTCATTTCACCTCACATCTACAGAAATCAACTGATGAATGGAGTTTCCATGCAATGACATGCCTGTGTGTGGCAGACAGACCTGAGGCACTTGGATTGCTGGCAATCAAAGAGTTTACCTACAG
Source organism: Mesitornis unicolor (assembly GCF_000695765.1). Lineage (NCBI taxonomy): Eukaryota > Metazoa > Chordata > Aves > Mesitornithiformes > Mesitornithidae > Mesitornis > Mesitornis unicolor. The sequence continues at coordinate 10,280 of NW_010196836.1, forward strand.
CAGACACAAATTTCACATGGGGAAAGATCGATAATTAAAAATTATGATTAACTAGGGAGGTAGAATAACAAAAGATACCCACAACCAGTAGAGATGTCTGCCAAGCCCTTTATAATCTATTGGTCATTTTTTTGACAGGCAAAGGCATTACTTTTTTTTTTTTTTAATGACTGCCCACACTTTGTAATAGGAAGCATTGTGGCTTTTAGAAACCTTGTGCTACTTGGCAGATGTTGCCAGCCAGTCTGTGGGGCTTTGGCCTCAACCTCATACATAAAGGAGCTCTTCTTGAACCAGGTTTCCCTTAATAGTCAATATCTGGTCACTTTGTCTAGCTCTTATGGAAGCCTGGGGTGAGTGGTTTGGCTGCAGGTGTCCACTCTGTGGATAACTAAGTTTCAGTGAGATGAATCTGAACTTGGTTGTTTGCAGTACAATCTCTTCCAATAAGTCCACCTTTATTTTCTTCATCCTGAACAGACCAGAGAGAGTATCAGTGCAAGCCATCTTCATTATGTGTCTGTTTACATTCCCATCTTTGGGCTCTCATCCTCCCCGAAAACGATGCAAATGTCTGGTAAACTAAGTGTTTCAGAAATCTCCATCTTGGCCCCTCAATCTTGGAGATTTCTGATTAACCACATACAAATATCCTATAAACACTGAGGAAAATATGCCGTATTGCAGTGAAAAAGATAAGGCATAATTCGTGAGAAGCTTCCCCTGAACTGAAGTAGACTTTAATTCACAGCCAGTGCTTTCAAATGGAATTGCAATTGGACAGTTGTCTATTTTCATGATATTTTCTAGTCTGGGACATGGCTGGAAAGGATCTCAGATATCTGATTTAGTGGGTAACTACTGCTTTGACTAATTTGGCTATTTGAACTCGCCAGATGCAAATGTGGACATTTCAGAAAGCACCTGCTGTCTCCAGGGATATTTGTGAAAATGAGGTGCCATCTCTCTTGAGGCTTATCTTGGCAAACATAGCTCAGTAAAGCAAAGCCAAATATTGCGAAACATCTCTTATGCTTTTACATGTCTGCTTTAAAAAAAAAATAAATTTCTGTGAGACCAAATATATGTTAATTAAGTTAAATCAACCAAAGGGTGCAGAGAGAGAAAAATAGAGAAGAATATTTCAAACAAGCTATTTTTGGTTTTGCCTTCACAAGACTCTTTTTCTTTCTCTCTCTGTTTATATGGCTGGGCTCAGCCTCAGCTAAAACAGCTGATTCCAATAAAGAAGAACTGGCAGCTTTCAGACCTGCTTTCCCTCTTGAATGTAAGAGAAAAACAGAAAAGAGTTTGCAAACTTTTCCAAGTGAACCTGGAGGCGCTCACTTTCTAGAATTTGAATGTCTGGCAAAAGCACTCATGCTAATTATAACATCTCCATCCTCTCAGCTTCCCAAACCCTTTCCTGGCCTTTCCCCAGAGCAGGAGAAGGAATGTGCATGACTTCTATTGCCAGTGAATGGTAAACTCAGGAGCCCTCATTTCTTCCCTTTCTCCAGCTGAACCCACACCTGCCTTGGACAGGTCCATCCATAACAGCTGTGAAACGCATGTTTCATCCTTGTAGCCTGGAATTACTAAAATGTGAGACCACAGCAAATAGAAAGCCTGTATCCTGCTAAGACAATTTGTCAGTCTTCATTTGTAGCAAGCTGTGTGGCAATGCCACTGCTAGTTAAAGGGTCAGTGTGACTTTCATTTCAGATTACCTGTTCTTTTTGAGGGCCTCTATGCAATCCCACTTGTGGGATATAGAATTCCTCTTGCAGCAAGCCACAGATCTGCCTTGAAAAGCTAAGCACATAACAGAATGCTTAAGAATGTACACGAGGATGATTTGATTACCTGCTCGTTATTAGAGACCCTATCTTCCCAATGGCTGCATCTCTGCAGCAAAGAGCAGCTGGAAATCCACTGTATATTTTCAGACTCAACCTTTCCTTTGCTTAAGCAGGCTGGTTATGAGAAAATAGCTGAATGTTTTTGGCTCCTTAAATATTCTCCTTAACAACGCGCTATGAAGGACATGATTTTTGCATCTGACCAGACAGCACATGGGTTCACTGTGAGAGGAGCAGGAGGGATCCTGCTATATATACATCTCTGTAAAGCTGGGTACAACAGGGATACAATACAATTCTGGGAACAGAGGAGCATCCCCCCAGGGACTCTGACTTGGTCTGGGACTGAGAAGTCCTGAGGAAGAATTACACAGCTGGCCTTACTTCCTTTTCCTGATGTATTTGTAGCACACCATCCAGTGCAATCTCTTGGACATCACAATGTACCCGTCTGCCAAGAGAATCGGCAACTGCCCAGCTAGGACTGCTTTTAACAGTCCTCTCTGTACCACAGAATAGCAGAACCCACAACCCAACTCAGAAATCTTATCTTCTAAGAGACTATTGTCCAAGCAAGAATTTTACAGCGCTTTAAATAATTATTTTTTACTATAATTTTCATTTAACTATTCTATCTTCTAGACCTAGTAGTTTATTTCTCAGGTTCTATTTCCGCTCTGAACTTTATTTTCTGACCGTTTATTTATCAAGTTTCCTAATTTTTTTCTTGTTTCTCTATGTGTAATGGCTTACTTATACATTTAATGAAAGTGACAAAAACATGGAAAATATATAGCAAAGCATCAGCTACCACCTCAGAGCGGAAGTGGAGAAATCAAATAGTATAGTATTACTTTCTGGGCACTGCTAATGGGTCTGTATCTTTGTATGTATTCTTCACCTTTTTTGCTGTTCCTACCTTCTGATATTTTCTTGTAATTTGCATCCTGGATTCCTAATAATATGTTATTCAAACAACGAGTATCTCCTAATTTCCACTATCTTCTCAGATAACCTTGAGCCTCTTTTTATCTCAAAAATAAAGCAAATGAGCCTGTTTTATTTTTACATGCTGTTTGCTGAGCCCCAGCTAATCTTCAAGTTTGAAATACTCAGACATACTGGAACCATAGGTTTGAATGCAAGCAGGTTAATCTTTCCAGCACACAAAACTGAAGTGCACAGTATTGCTCAAGAAAAAAAAAATATTTCTGAAAAGCAATTCCAAAATTACAGGCTTCACATGAACACCTTAAAACCAAGGTTTTTTAGAGGGCTTCTCAGAGAAGATGGGTAAGTTCTGAACATAGAGCATTTCACATACCATAGTCTTCCTCTTGCAGGCTCCTTTTTATATTAAAGCACAGAAGATAAAGTGCAGGTCTGCACAGATTTCTCTGTGCAGAAAAGAAAAAAGAAAAAAAAAAGTAGTTTCTCAAGGGAGAAATTAAGCCAGTTAGTATATTGTAAATCCAAGCCAACACTAAACTCTACCCAAACATCAATAAGCAATCAGCATAGATCACAGGGTACCCGAAATATAATAATCTCAACATTCCTCCAGTGAACAGTTGGAATCCTTTTCTCCATACCAACAAAATTATTCCAACAATTTAAGAAACAGAGTTTCCATAAAACATCATAGTGGGGGTTTGCACCTATGCGTGAAGATTACACCTTACTGTCCACATATCAAGAGAAGAAAGCTGTTCCAGCTGCTTCTAAGAGAATCAAGGAATAACTGAGAATAAAATCAGACTATTCAATGGTAAAACAAAAATAAATGGCTGACAAATACCTGCAATCCAACAGAAAGATAAATAATAATCCCAGTTTTTTAAATTTTATCTGACTTGGGCTTTGTGATGGGATGCCAAACTGGCTACAGTGGGATTGGGTCTAGAACATTGCTTTGGAAATAGGGAAATCTTCAAAGAAGACCAAAGACAAAACAATCAACATTTATTTAGAAAAAAATATAGTAATGCAACTTTTCAAACAGGGAAAACAAAGTAACCAAGGATAAATGAATAGGATTGGATTTTGTACACAACCTCTTTTCTCACACACTACATCCTCACTTCCAGGCAACAACTTTGCTATGGAGTAGCAACAAACTCTTCCCTGTACTCTGTGTCCTAGGAAAGTTATTTTCATCATCTCTAAGGTCTGGCTGACTTCTCTCAGCACCATGCCACAAGCCTCTGGCTCCCTGTTCCTTTGCCAGATTCATCCTGCACTTTCTCCATCACACTGTGTCCAAATGTGCTCATAAGCCTGTTGATGAGGAATCATCTCCTTGTTCCCCAAGCCCCACTTCACCTAGTCACTCTCTTCAGGGAAGATATGTATAATTCTGAAGATACCAGTAAAGCAAATGCCATCCAACACAAGCCTCAATTAACTTTCATATATCCATGTGGCAATAGCAGCCAGACCCAGGAACAAGAATTTAACCATACCACCTGGAGCAGAGAAAAGATAAAGCTAAAGTGTGTCTGCACACTGAAGGCAAACTAACCAGGTGTTCCTACTAGCACCTTCCATAGCTTGTTTTAAAGATGAGCCAGAGAAACAGAGCAGGATAAATTCTTGCAAAAAAGTAGTTCTCAGAGGAGAGAAACCAACTGTCTGACACGACTCACTAGGGTAAAGAACAAGAGCAGACCAGTGCACACCACTTAGGTTTATAGGTATTTTAACATTATCGCATGAACAGCCAAATGGATATGCATAACTGCTCTGACTTCATCCATCAGCAGAGGAAAAGTCATCTGCCAGCTAAACATCAGTATTCACATTGTGCCCTGACAGGAAATTTTAATTATGTATACATATGTATATTATATATATATA
>NW_010196837.1:0-5334 GCF_000695765.1 Mesitornis unicolor
CAGGATGATTTGTTCCATCACCTTCCCTGGATAGGTTAGTACAGATTTGTCTTTGTCTTAGATATTTTTCTTCAAATTATTTTTCATTAACTTATTAAACTAAAGCATAAATAAATTCCGTAGTCTGAAAATTTTGATTTGACACTTTCAAGATTACATTTCATAGATCAAGGCTATGATCACTGAGATCTCAGAACCAGGTTATGAAGCACCACTGAAAGTGTTTGCTTCCTGCTGTTACTAGATGAATTTGAGTTCAGAAACAACTGTATTCTTGTGCATTTTTATTGTGCAAAAAATACACAGAAACTGTGCTTTTGATTAAATTAATAATAGATGCACCTGTAGTTGAATCCAACATTTAACATTTATAACACTAATAGATAAGCCTTTATGCACTCAATAATATTCTTGATTACCTTGAACAAACTGACAGATACTTCTACTGGGATGATCCAAAGTACTTGCATGTACTACTACTGCTATCTACTAATTATTTTACAGATAACAGTTATGCAGCCTAATGTAGGTCACTGAAGATAAATGCCTAAACTAATGTTTGATATTCTTTTAAGAAAAAGAAAAATTATAATTTGGAAAATTAAGTTCAAAATCTCTGTAAGTTAGAGGCACAAAGATTTTTAGATGCAACCTGCCAATGACTTTGAATATAATAACAAAAGATTTACTAGAAGTATGAAGCTCTTACAAGCTTTTGACAATGTTCTTATCAGAAGGCTCTTAGAAAATTTTCACTTATGGATTAATAACTGATTAAAATAAGAAAATAAGTTCAAGCTTAAAAAAATATCAATAATCACAATGCAAGAAGGTTACTGGGGCTCATTGTATCAACTGAAAAAAAATCAGTTAAGGACATGAACAGTGAAGTGACAAAGTTTGCTGATTATACACAGTTATTCAAGAAAGTCAATGCTAATGCTGATTACAGAGTTACAGAAGTAAATGCGTAATAAGATACATAAAAGAGTCAGTGTTGATAAATGCAAAGTAATAAGCATGGGAAAAGCTGTGTATAAGATGATAGGTCCTAAATGAGCTATTATCACTTAGAGGACAGATTTTTTGAGTCATTACAGATATTTCTAAGAAAATGCCTGCTTAACAGAAGCCAAAAAGGAAATAAACAGTTAAGAAATTATTAGCAAAGAAATTGAGAGTGAAAGAGAAAATTTGGTATTTCCACTGTGTGCAGCTGCATCCTGAACCCTGTATACAAAATTTCTTAAAGGATATACCAGAACTAAGAAACTATTAAAAATGTATAGAACTATTTCAGAGACTTTTAGTGGTCCAGATTAAGAAAAAACTGTTCAGCAGCTACCTAAAACACTACTGATAGGAGCTGGAGAGTATTTTGAGGAAGGATCAGGCTGCCTTCAGTATTTTTTATAATTTTTCTTTCATTTTTTTCTGTGGGATCACTAGCAGAGTCCAGGGAGAAAGAGTGAGGAATTCATCTAAAAGCTGATCAGAAACACAGAAGATAATCTTTTACAAGGAGTCATACTCAAGAAGGAGTCCATCTTTCTTCTGTGACTGAACAGACAGCCCGGGAGAACTCTTCTCCTAATTAAGGCAAATACATCAGGGTTTCCAAAGTTGGGCAACATGCTGAAGGCCTTTAACATTTTTTGTATCAAAGCTGAACTTATTAACAGAATTTTTTATCATTTTAATTAAGGAAAACTGGAATTTTTTCTTTCTTAGATCAAAAATTGACAAAATATATAATCTTAAGTTTTCCAGACCAGTTCACTTACGCAGTGAAGGGATAAATTCCTTATACATTGAAAAGAATAATTCCTGAATAAGCTGGGAGCTACTTTATGCTAAAAACACTAAAGCAAACTCAACAGGAGCATCTTATCAATGAATGAATTGAAGGGTGAGAGACATCAGCTCACTATACGCCAGTGCAAAAGGTCTCTGTGAGAATATTACTTCAGTTCTCCTGTAATGGACTTAATAGCTGTAGTGGGAGTTGTGCTGTGTTGCAGCTAAGGAAAATTCTTACACTGGAGGCCATTATTTCAGTGGAGTGATGAAGGCCAAATACTTGCAGTAAGTACTTGCAGTATCATCAGTTGGTGGAAAAGAAAATCTTTGTAGCACACAAATAAGGTAATCATCAGCTGGCTGATATTAATATAAGCAGTTTGTCCCAGCTCTGCCAAAACAGATGTTCAGGGGATGCAACTACTAATATCTGACCAAAAACCCCCTTACTCTCTTCTAATGAAAAGTTTGAATTAAAATGATGGGCTTCTTTCCTCCACAGCTTTGATCAGTGTTTTATTGGAATTCATCTTGGAGACCTGCAGGATGGCTCTTGAGTCCATGCACTGTTGCTCATTCACTCAGGACCTTGCAGAGCTGTCAACAATCATTTCCCAGATACTAAGCAAAGGCAGTCTTATGGATAGTGGGAAAGAAACTTGCAAGCATCAGCTTGATCTAGAGATAAGCATCCTAAAATCATGATCTGCCAAGAAAGAATATTTCAAATCTTTTGGACTGGCCAGAAAAAAATGAAAGCAAAACATGGAAGTCTGCTTTATGGTATAGGTTGGTTAAGTAAGCATTGAAGCTTGTTACTGGCACTGAACTGTGCAGCTTACAGAGGTAAATAAAATACCGTCATTTGGGAACACACTGTGAGTATCTAAAGGTTAGAGAAAATATTCCAGGGGTTAACTGCCAGACTGTTTGAAGATAAGGTGTTTTATAACACATACCATTGTGGATATAAGTGTTTGAGTAGTTGACACAATAAAAAATTATTTCTGACAGCTATTCCTGGAATGAAGGGGAAAAAACAAATGTTGCTGTGACATTCAGTATGGCATAAGGTCATGTCTCATTAATTGTGCCACTCAAGGTGACACCGTGTATCATGATGAGCATGATGTAAAGTCAGAATCATCACTGTGATGCCTTTCATCTGGTCATACCGCAAAAAAAAAGAAAAAAAAGAAAGTCAAAAGAGAGTTTAAAAAGATGCAATTAAACAAATACTTTCCTCTAAGAATTATATCTCATTTCAATTAAAAGGGAGCATGATGCAGTGGCAGTGTGAAATTTTGCAGCAAATGGCAAAACCATACAAACCACACTGTGACTTCTCTAATCTGTTTTGTCCTCAAGACATGCAAAATTCAGTTTTAGTGACCAAAGCTTTAGCTTCTGTCAGGCAATGTAATCACAATGGGAGTCATACCTACTACCAAATAGTAGCAATGTAAGCAACCAATTACCTGGAGACAAACCAGCTGGGACCTGTGAACCACTGGTTCCTCACAGCTGAGGGTGAAATCAGAAAGTGTGGTAAAGTGTGGTAAATCAGAAAGTGCACAGGTAATCAAAGAGAGCATTTCCACCTAGAAGCAGCAGCTGTTGATGGAACAACTTAAGTCTTTAGGGTTTTCTTTCCTTGCAGCTCTCTGCCCACTACCAGGACATTTTATGCCTCTTCAGCCCCTACATTTTACCTATGCTACCTCTTCATCCTTCAGGTGGCAAAGTTCAGTTTTGCCTACACTGCTTTGAAAACCTGAAGCTGCTTTTCTGAGAGTTACTGGAGAAGTAGAGCTATTCTCAGGAAACAGAGAACTATTTGACCGACTTGTCTCTCTGTTACCTGTTGTGTCTTGGTGTAGTTTCATTGATTTTTCACAATATGTGGGCTGTGCCTTATACAGGCAGCTCAGGCACAGGTCAGCCACTTCACACTTGTTTTGGCAACAGCTACATGGACAATGAGAACATTTGTAAGTGAAACCATGTGTTTAAGCCAGCCACAACAAATGCCGCCCCTAGCTAAGCAGATTTTTGTAAGGGACGAAAAGAGTTACGGCTATGGTTCACTTAGGTATCTCCAGTCATTTAAAGTTAGGCTTGGGTTTGCCAGTGTAAGTAGCTCTACATTTTGCTAGATAAAAAGTAGGTGCTCCCATATTTCCATGCAGGATTCCTCAGCCTGCATAGCAGGATTTGTGATTAGCATAGAATTTCACCTCACATGCAAGTTTCCTTCAAGTCTCGTAGTTTACAAATCCTAGACCCATTGAAAGCAATGCTTTATTAAGCTTTGACAAGAAGTCTATGTACATTTTCACCAGGGTTCAGATCACTGTCTGTCTTGCATTGCAAGAAATGCATGACTTAGATCTCTGAAGAAGTAACAAAGTCTCTCATTCCCTATCTCCAAAAGAAGGGCAAAGATTTTGAGGCTTTCAGATATACTTCCAGTGTCTTAAATTTATATCAGAAACAGTTTATTAGCCTGTTGGAAGAGAAATGACTAATACAGTAATCTTGAACGTTTCTTTATATACATTAAATTGTTTTCTCAGTCCCAGCTGGTCTCTTCAGGGAAATTAGGTATGAGAGAAAAAAAGATTAATCCATTTCAACTATTTTGCTAGAAATAATCACAGTAAATTAATTTGTGCTCTTTCGCAAAATCAGCTAAAATAACATCAGTTAAATTACATAAGTTATTTTTGGTTTTGTGTTATATACACTGTATCACTTTGGCAGGCAATCTGGGAAACAGAAGGATTTAAGGAGCTAAACTACTGGAAGCTATGAACCAATATTTATAGGTAGATCTGGCTACGAAGCAGAAAATCTGATTCATTTAAAAAAATCGCATTTTGAGATGTGTTTTGGTCCTACAGATGTTGAAAGATTTTTTTCCTAGGAGAAGACATTCAAGAAATAAAAGGATAGATTTCAGAACAGATATTACTTAGAGCTTTCACACTAGGTTTAGTAGGCATCTTTCTGAACCCCTAGTTTGTCCCACTGTTACATCAGAGCAAATTTTGACTTCAACAGTCTTATGCAATGAGCGTGGAAATATACATGGTGTAAAATATCTAGATTATTTTGAACTTTATGCACCTACAGCGTTATTACTTTGTTGTCTAATCAGGCACAAGTACTCAAATGCTATGTGTATTGGGTTTTCTGTGAGGGGGTTTTTGGTTGTGTCTTGGTAAAGGGAGAAGTGCTATGGAGATGGCCCTTTAAGAAGCTACCTGAAAAGCTCCCCTTTTTCCTTTGTCAGACCCACCTCTGACCAGGGCCAAGTCAGTCAGCGCCCCTGCGAATTCATGTATTTAAGGGGGGTGCAGAGCATGCCTCTCTTGCTCTCTTGCACTGGCCCTGACCAGTGCAGCCCCAGGTGCGGGTGGTGCAGCCCCGGCCTTACCCAGCTGGGCTTGGCCAGCCCCGACCACAACTGAAGCTTAAGCCCCGCTGCAGCTCCATCTCACAAAAAAGAGAGAGAGAGCTGGGATCTCCATA
>NW_010196838.1:0-8004 GCF_000695765.1 Mesitornis unicolor
TTTCCCCTACACTGCTCTCCAACAGGTCATATAAGTTACATAATGGCTTTGAAGAGTTCAGGGCTTAAGTGTCTTCACAATTGGGATTAACTAAGTAGTTGTATTAGGAATGAATAGCAGGATTTGGAAGGCAGAAGCTTCAGGGTGCCCTGGGCCAGTCCAACTGGCTCAGCAATAGATGGAAATAGCCCACATTGCCCCAGAACATGGCTCCTCTGTTCAAACAGATGTTAAAAAGGGCAGTATCTGCTGTGGCAGGAGTTACTGGAAGAGAGATCTGGGAGTGCACTGAGGACACGCAAGAAGAAAGATATGAGGATATAAAAAATAGACTCATGAGGAGAAACGTGAAGAGATGCATTTGGAGAAACGAAATGGAGGAACTGTGGTAGGAGACATTGCTAGGGAGATGTTGGTCATGTAGTATTGGAAGGACACTCCAATGCTGGGTAGGGTGTACACCTATGGGTGACCCACAGCAGGGCAGGGATGCCCCTGAGGATGTAGAGTAGGGAGGTGTTGGACAGAAGTTGAGCCTGGACAGAGGGAAGAAAGGTATTTCTCTGAGTGTTTATTTAATAATTTATTTTCTTGCTCTTTTCTCAATACCCAAACAAGTGATTAAACATTTCTGTTTATTTATTACCAATAAATAAAATTACGTGAAATGCTCTAAGCTGAGAATGTTCTGCCTGCAACAGTAATGAATATGAAAGTCTTGTGAATGAGGTGCTGAATGAGATATACTCAACCAGAGTGATGGTGAGCTTCATGAGCCTTGCTAAGTGCAGCAAAATCACCATCTGCACCCTTGTGCATTCCACTGAGGGACTTTGTTCTTCAAGTATGAATCTGCTTTACCAGCGCAAGAAATACCATTAGAATGTTATTAAGGGTGCTTGGATTACAAGTTCTTCAAGTAAAGCCTGGTTTTTATTGCACATATGTAGCAGGTAACAAAATTAACTTAAATGTGTGATAATGGTGTCCCACCTAGTAGATTATTAATAATGCAAATACCCTGAAACACAGTTACAGAAAAAAGAAAATACCATTCTCAAAATGGGCAAAAGTTTCCAAGTAAAAACTACATAGTTACCCATCTTTTTATGTAAAATTAGAACAAAAATATTCATATCCCCGTAAAAGAGTTCAGAATTCTAATTGATAGGTAAGATTATAATTATTCTCAAGATAGTCTTAAGAAATCTTAAAAAGAGGAAGACATCTGCTTAACATCTTTGGAAAATCAGATTCTTTATCTCAGACTGGCCCAAAAGCATTTGAAATCTGGAAAATCTCATGTTATGAATATATAGGGAAGGAAATAAAGATAACTTCAAATGATAGAACTATTAAATAATAAATAATTTATTCTTATGAAAGACACAACATACAAGAAATCAAGAAAGATACAGTTCATCACAGTTCACAAGATGTAAATCTCTCCACAATTAGTTCCATACCAGAAAATATGTAACCAAAATCTTTTGAGCAGAAAATATTATATACATATAAACGTCCCTAAATATTGCTATACAGTGGAATAGCTCACTAAACAACAACTGCTTACAAAACCTAGTTCCAGTGTTTAATCTTAAATCTTTAAAAATACTGTATTCCTTTTCAAAAACTGCAGATTTGTGTAGAAATTTGGAAAAACTAAAATGGTGCATAGGGTGTTCATAAAAACACAAGCCTCCAAATCTAAATTTATGCTGTGATGGACTTGCATTTTCTTTATCCTTGGCAGAGATGATGTGGGTGTGTTACGTGAGTCTCAGATTTGGAACAGGACTTCTGCAATATGGTAGGGTACAGAAACAGGAGTTTCTCCTTCTGTTTTCACAGTATCATCTTCTGTTCTTTTTACAAGTTCTTTCCCATCTTTAACATTTGGTTTTGATTCACTGCAATAGACAGTAGGATTAGTGAAAGACAAAAGGAAGAATCCAGTGGAAGGCTGATTACAAATAACATATTCCAAATTAACCAACCTCAAGCTGTTGTATGTGGGCCACTGGTGGCTTGTCAGGTCCCAGTGGGAGATCTGCAAGCAGTCTGTTGAGCTCTAGTGCCAAGTGTTACCAGTTAAACATTCGATAATTTTGCATGGTGGTCCAGTGGAAATGTTGACAGATGACTGATGTTGACGATCCTAAATGATTTGAAACCAGTGTTCAAAGTACCTTTGTAAAGGTTAGAAGACCTTGGCAGCGTATCTATGTATAGTCAAATGAATTAGCAATTTGCAATCTGCACTAGAAACTTGTGTCAATTGAGGGGCAATGAGCAATAATTTGTCTGTCATAGTTTGTGCCAGAGAGAGATGCTAATAGAATCTCAGTTATGCAAGCAAAATGGTACTTTTGTTAACTTATGTAATGTGTTTTGGATTATATCCTATTAGGAAAAATTCTAAGTTCACAGGTAGGAGATAGAATTTATTCTGTAGTGTTCAAGGAAGGCATACCTTCAAGTTGTAGATCTAGTGCGAGGAAGCACAAGCACATTCTTTGCTACTTTGCCGTACTAGTTAAGGACATCATAAGGGCACCACATGACAATGCTTTAAAGCCAACAGCTTTCATCCTTCATGTTATTAGTTACTGGCAACACTGGGGCCTGACTGATTCCAAGCTGCTTTCAACTGACCTCATCCTGTTTCTTTTCTGCCTTGATACTTGTTACTACCCCATTTTTTCCTCTGTAAAACTCTTCAAATTCAATTAAGCATGTAAAACCTTGCAAGTCTGATGAAAATGCTATTATTCTTCACTACTACACTATTAAAGGCAAGATTGTTCACTGAGAGGGATTTCTCAAGGTTTCCACCTACAGAGTGCAACAGGAAAACAGCTGCCCATCTTTCTTGCTTAAAGCTTTGTCCTTGGGAACTGTATGGACCTTGTAAGACTAGACATGAACCACAGACTCATGTAATACTGGATAACTTATTTGACAAATCCAGACTACTCTGGTTGTTAAAATCACTAAGATTTAGAATAGTGTTTTTCCAAGTCAGTATCCTCTCCCCAGTGGTAACCCATAAGCAGTAAGAATGTTTTCATGCCTTTTTAATATGAAAGTTTTTCAGTACTTCTGGTCATTTTTGCCACTCATATCTGAAACCCTTTGTACTCTTGATATTATTATATTAATAATTATAATATTATAATTATATTAATGATTATTGATATTATTATTCCTGTTGAATGGCCTGAGCTATAGAGGTGTCATACCACCATTAATGATATTGTCTACTTCATTACTTACAGATCCTGAGGTTCTATCTGCTTCTGAGACAACTTGTCTACACAAATTACTGAGAGGAAGGTGAGAGATGTTAGTCCAGCTCCCATTGTAGAAGGGTGCATTAGAAAAGAAAACACTTTCACACATTATGTTACATAAATAGCAAAGACACGGTGGTATTACAAAGTGAATTAGAGTGAGTGTGACTGGAGAGATGAGGGTGAGGGGATATTTGTAGGGATCTACGCTGTGTTTCTTGTCTTCTGTGGATGAATGTTTGAAACTTTTCATTTCCTGTTACAGTCTTCATGCCATCTCTGCTGTGGCACAAGGACCAATGTAATATTTCAGTAATTAAGTTTCTTGTGACCCAGTGTTTGGCTCTGACACCTTGACTTGCATGTCCAACACCTGATATTTCCAGATGGTCTCCCATATAAGTTCTTGGCATGTCTGCTTATCTTTTAATATAAAATAAGCCAGGACAAATCAATTCAGTCTGCTATAGCCAGGAAAGTGATACCGTCTGCTATAAGAAAATAAAATGTTAAGCGAGAAATTTAAGAAATAAGATGTTATTTCTGCAATGGAAATGTCCCTGATTTTATCAAATATACTTGTAGGTTTGTGTGAGTCTGGAGGGAATATGATTAGGAGGAAATAGGAAAACTATATTTTGCTCATAGATTACAACAATTCTTAGTACAAAAATTGATGGTTTTCCTGGTCAAGTCAGGAATAATTTACTCTAACAACAACAAAGAAGATGAAAGCAGAAAAAGGCTGATCGCTTTATTTCTAATCACTCATCCTCAGCCTGGTTTTGGTAGTCACACACTGCTAAACGGGCATATTTACTTATTGCATTGCTACACAGTGCAGCATTTCCCGTTGCTTTATGCTTTGACCTACATTAATCGCTTTCTTCTCTGTCTGGAGTCTTCAGACATTTCCCTTTCTCTTCCAACTTGTTTGTCTAATTCAAGTTACATATCTCTATTTTTGTTGTTAATTCTCTGTTCTCTCTCCAGGGAAGCTTCCCCACCCTTCCCCATCAGTTGTTGTTTGATCGTAATAATGGAACATTGGCTAAAGAAAATGAGTTTCATAAAAATCCACACTCAACTTTACATCACCCCTAGAAGTTCTCATAAAACAGCTCTCCAAAACTGAAAACCCCACCCAAAACTCCAGGCCCTGGAAAACTGGCTAACAACTCTCCCAAATCCAACAGTGCTTAACTTAGCCTTAGATATGAAGTTACACTGAAGCACATATCCCAGCTCACTGCCAAAATGCTTCTCAGGGACCCTGCACAGCCAGCTCAAAGAAGAAATTGTCCCAAACCCCTTCAAGTTTATCCCACATACTCCAAAGGTGTGCTGGTGTCTAGCAAAGGGTATGTCACCTACAGCTGACAGCAAAAATGTAATCTAACAGAGCTAGCTGGAGTAATACTGAGAACACTGGCACTCTGACCAGAGCAGCAAAGCACTGGGTGCAGATTGTTTTCCAGCAGTTTGGGTAGGTTTTATAAGCTCCACTGATCTCTGAACTTACCCTGGTGTGTTCCCTTGTGCTAGATGCAGCAGAGAGATAGCAGTTTGGACTTGCAAGAACAATCTTTTCCAACCCTGCATGTCACATAAGAGGGCTTCCCAACACCAGCCAGCTCTGCCTGCTCAGTCATTCCCTTTTTAAGCATTGCACCAGTTTTAAAATTGCTCTGTGCCAGCAGTGCTTGAAAACAACGCTAGTTGGCTTGCAGAGCAAGCCAAAAGTGCAGTCAGAAACTACTCTACTGTGATGGGAAAGAGAAATGTTGCCCTGCAACATAAACAATTCAGCAGGGCAGATTCAGAACATTTATTATTCTAGATTTTTACGCCACACCTATTGCTGTGTGATCTGATAGGGAATTTTTCAAATCTTTGGTTTCTCTAGTACTGATTTACATTTATTTAAGTGGAGGGAGCTGTAAACGTGCTCTGAGCTTATTGGTTTTGGATGCTAAAACTACTTCTCGATGGCCCAGTAAGCAAGGAAGAGGAATAGATTTTGATTGCACTATGCCACCTGTATTCCTGACAGCTTAATTTGTTAATGTCAAGTCTGCAGGCACTAAATGAATGCTCATGAAAGTCTTGACTGTCTGATGAAGGGCACGGGCTAGTATGATGCAATTAGCTGAGCTCATCGATTATGGTGGACAGCTGGAGCTCTCTGTTTTTTCCCGAAAGAGCTTAATCAAAGGCATCAGAATAATAGAAGCTCTTTCACTGAGAAAGGCAGTGAATTAAGACAGGTAATTAGTTGTTTTTTTTTTAAATTGTAGTGTTTCTTATACTTCCCATTTATCCTTGACATTTAAGTCTCAACCACAAATGAACTTAACTGTACTGTTGATTTTACTTCAGCCAAAAAGAGTTTTAATTTGCACAATAAGCTGAAAGTATTTGAATGAAACTAAGACCTGTACTAAGGTAAAAAATTAAGTCTCACAGTTTTGCAGAATTTTCATGTCCTAACAGCAAGGGTGTTTGAAAGTCACTTTCACACATAGTAAATATTGTTTTTTGGATGTTTTGTTTTTCATTTTTGTATTTTTTAGTGATTTTCACCCTGGCCAACTGATGGATTCAGTAGAATAAGAAAGCAATTCCCTTTGACAGGAGGTACAATACCAGCTAACCCGGATTGTCTGTTAGCAACAGGCCTGGCTGAGCAGCTGGCCCCTGTCCCACTGCCAGGAAATGCTGACAGCAACAGCTACACCATTTCAGCTGCTCACCGGCTCCATAGCGAGTCTTGACGGCTAATGAATTGCATAAGTGCTACCCAGATCTGTCCAGATCTGAGGAAAAAGAACAGCAGCTCTGGGACGTCAGCTGCTCTGAGAGAGACCCTGCACCACCAAAAGTTTCTTCACAAATTAGTGGGTCATGCTCTGTCCACAGTGACGTTCCCTAGTGCAGCAGCATACACCAAGGATGCCGTGTTTTCAGGTAAAGCAGAATGAAAAAGAGTTTAGGGGACACCAGCATCTTTCAGCTGGCACAAAGTGTTCTGCTATGACAGCAGCCAGCCACGACGGAGCCAACAGACAGAGCAGTGTGCATGCATGTTGAAAATTGGCTGATTTAGTTGCCTACCCACATGTACAAACGAATCCTGGTAGCTCCCTAATTGCCAAGCTGTTAACTATGCAGTCAGGCAGCTCCAGATTAAGCCAGTCCCTTCAATTTTAGATGCTTGCTTTCATAGCTGTGAGGAAATCAGTGTTGCTTTGTCCACTTTTATTAAGCTATCGGAGATCTGGATGTGTACGCATGTGGACAGGCATTGTGTAAAACTCCAAACAGATCAGTGCGGCGAGGCAACCGCCCTTAGGTATACAGGCTGTGTGGATGACCAGAGGCAGCTGTTTCTTCTCTGTTGTCTTAGGCAGACTTTATCTGAAACAGAAAAAGCCATCTGCCTTTAACAAGAATCAGAAGCTTAACCTGGTGGCTTTTTCTACGTAGTAGAATGTTATTAAATTCAAACAGGATGATTACAGACGTGATGTGGTGAGTTTTAAGGACAGATCTGCTGCACATTGCTGAAGACTTTGTTGATGGTTCAAGCTATTGCTCTGGGGCAAAACTGTCCCTGTGCCATTGCCTTAATTGTGTGTTTGAAGTTCAGGCCTAACTGGAAGATCTCACTACTAGACACCTGGCATTTGGAGAAAAAGTGGACTGTTAGATACCTTTGGGAATGTTTCCTTGGATTTCTCTAAGCTTTGCACTAAGCCTAGATGATTCTTCTGGCTAAGCTGAGAACACTTTTGGAGAAATAGCGCTTCATAATCAAGGTGGAGGATGTAGCAAGACTTGGTTTCTGAGCTGAGAGTTTAACAACCGTAATAAACAGGTCAGCCATGTAGGTCTGTAAATGCAGGCTACCTGGCCAGCTGGCATAACAGCCTTATAACCTATGATGAGTGTGGATGCTTACCACGTGGACTAAAGCTTCGGTGCTCCGCCTCTTCCCACAGAGCTCGTTGCCATGTGCTGTGTGAATGGAGCAAGCCAGTCAAGATACCACGTGCAGTATGGCTGCAGTCAGGACCAGTTGACTCACCCAGAGGCAAGGAAATAAACTGGCCACTTCACCAGTCATTTAATTCTACACAGTGATGTATACTCAGGTTTTTCATGATCTATATTTATTTTAAAAGCAATACCAGTGAATGTATCCCAGTCCTCCTGTCTCAGAGTCTGCTATATCCTTCCAGCACATATACGGTGTCTCCATAGCATTACCCATTACCCTGGTAATGGATGGGAAGTCCAAATGAGTCTTGTGTAGCCAGTATCATTCTGATACCTCTTGCCAAAGCTGTAGGATACAAAGCACTTCATATATTTTTGCTTACCACTAATCTAATTGTAATAAAATACACACTGACAAAATTCCTGGTATGGAAGCTACAGTAAACCTACTAACACTTTGACACCATTCCCATTGTGGTTTCCAAGAAAACCAACCACTTTCTTTAGTGACTATCACTAGTTTCCATAGCTAAGAAATTGCAACTTGTTGCTAGGCAGTTTTCTTCACTTCTCAGTTAGATTTAATTCTTACTTGCAACTGCAAAAACTGTCTTTAAGGTCCTATTTTCTATTATCTGTTTTTCTTGGTTGATGAGCACAGGTAGAGGTTTAGTTTGCATTCTGCTGTGACAATCATTCATGATGTTCTTTC
>NW_010196838.1:8035-12264 GCF_000695765.1 Mesitornis unicolor
CTATCTGGATTGACAGACACTTGAATCGGATGACAAAGTGGTGTCTTAAATTTAATTTGTGTGATGGGAGAATTAATGGCTGCTGCAGGGGCTTCACTTACTGTATCCATAGCAGCCAACATCACACTTGACTGCTTTGGAAACAGTCCCTGATGAACACTGGATTTGCATGAAAGGCTCGATTGTTCATGTGGACCATCAAATTAAACAAAGTGAATTTCCATTTTTGGTTGAGTTTGCAGAAAGTCAAAAATAATTGCTGTGAGCCTCATGCTACGGGTCCTTGGTGCTTGCTGGGTCAGAGCAGGTTTTTCCTGTGGATCAAATCAAGGTATGTAAAAATCTTGTGTTTGCCAGATTCCAGGGCTGACACACTCCGCTCTGACTCCTCTCTCAGAGCAGATGATTTTAATGTTGTTAATCGTACAAGATATCCTTTCATTTCAGTTCTTCTGCCTTCTTGTAATAACAGTGATACCTGTCCTCTCACCTCCTCACATATTGGCATGCCACTGCTTTGTTCTGAGGTTATTAAGCTAAGATGCTGCCTTCCTCTGTTTCTTTGATGCAGCAAAACCAAAACCTTTAAATAGTTGAAGATTTTAAGCTCACAGAGTTGGAGCTGTCATTGTTCATGTGAGCTATCCAAATTTTTTAGGCTAAATTTTTAGGCTAGATGTTTTAGAGTAGATTTCAGAGTTTTTAGACATGTGGGTTAGCACTGGAAGCTCAACTCTGGAACCTCTTACTTGTTGCCCACCTGTGTTTGGGTTATGGTGATTTTAGACTATCCTGGGTTTGGTTGTGGGAGACTGAAGTTATTGCTCTAGGCAGCAGGAAAAAAGCAAGAAAACTCAAACTGACAAACTTTTACAATTTAATTGCAGAATTGCCATGCAGTTTTAATGGTGAATAGAAAATGGTGACATGAAAGAAAAATAGGATCTTTCCATAGGCTTCTTTAGAGTCTCTTAAAGAATGACATATAGAACCATACCTCATTTATAGAATTATATGGGACAGTAAAAGTCCCTAAAACTCTTAAAATAAAGGGAAATTGCTCTGGCAGATCTTTTAATGAGTAATTTCTGGACAAACCTACTATGTATTTATGTAGGCCTATTGAAAATTTCATGCTGTTTTACTCCAGTAGTGCTGTCCAAAACAATGAATGTGATAAGTAAAGTAGGAAACATTGTATGCAGTCATCAAATGTGAATTTAGTCAGACTCTTACTGTGCTGCTCCCATTCTTCTACCTAACAGCCTTTAAGCCTCATTTTCCAACTCCCTGACAATTTATGCTGATCTAAGTCCATGTGTTAGCGCTGGCATTTTTCTGATCCTGTGATGAGCCTGTTCAGGGAGGTAAAGAAGCAGAAAAGTAACCTTGCAAAACCAAGCCAGTTATTTTCAGTTTGGCTCTATGAACATGGTTGCTAAGAGATCAGCAAGCACCAGTAGTAGTGTGAGTTTAATGAATACTTTAGAGAAAAAGCTGTACTTCAGGAGCTAGGTACCCTAAGCCTTACTTCATCCCTGGCTTCTGAATGAAGTTTGCTAACATAAATCAGGATTCATCAACTTCCTTACTTCGATACCTTGCTTTTCTCTATTTCCCAGGAACAGAGTTTGTTGTGACTCATTGGGACATACCTTGATGAATAAAATCCAAAAAAAACAACCAAACTGGCTTAATGGACCTAGAAGTTATCCACATGCCAGTAAGAAAATTTAAGTAGGGTATTTCAAATTACAGCAAGGTTGCAATTTGTTAACCAGGTCATTTATGTTATTTCTCAGTTCTGCCAAATGAGCAGATAAAGTGAAATCTTGATCCTTCTGGAATCCATAGGAGTTTTTTAATATACTTGAACCAGGACTTGACTCGAAAGATTTTTCTTTTACAACAGGAAGAAGAAAATCAGAATTTATTCTGTCTCCATCTACAATGCCACATATTTGAATATGTAAATATATTTGTTTGTATGAAAAGAAGCTCACAGATACAGAAAGGCAATATGGATTTAAAACAGGAAAGGGGATAAATGTCTAGAGTCAAATCAGAAACTTTTGAATTGTCCATGTATGTATTTACCATTGCAATATAAAGTCTGTTTTAGGAGGAAACAAATGCTTTAGCAAGTATTTAACTAATCTTAATAAATATTAATAAATCTAATGTAATAAATCTTAATTTTTCAGTGTAGTGCCTTGATACCGTATGCTGTAGTGGGATATCTGCAGTTGTGACGCCTTGAAACAGCCAATATTACTCTTTACCTGCTAAATCAATTGTCTGTTTCAGTGAAAGACTTCACTAGGTAATGTGCTGGGATATAATACAGTACAGGTGAGAAGGGCTAGAAGTTGCATTCCTGTAGTCTTACATTTATTTGTTCATAAAATTCACTGAAAGATTCAAGGATGTGTAAGGAGATTACAAGACAGCAGCACAGCTGTTGTGGTTGATTGCTGATTCCTTTCTCAGATGGGACGTTGTCAAGGTCAGGCTATTATTCTGACATAACATTGATTGTTTGAGCAATCAATGTTTTGTTATGCCTTTTCAGCATAACTATGTCAATTTGAATATGAGTAGTATTTCTCAATACTTAATCTGGAAAAAGCTCTGAAAGATCAAAGCTATAACCTAAAATAAAGGAAGAACATTCAGATTTATGAGGTGTTTGGCTGTCAAGACTGAAAGCCAGAGCACAACTGAGCCTCATCATACGTGTGATTCTACTAAAAAAGACCCCAAAAAAAACCACCAAAAAAACTAAACCAAAACCCAGAAATAAAAGAGAAAGACAGTGTTTAACACTGCCTGTACTTAGCAGAGTGTGTTTTTGATCTCCACTCTGTATTAACCCACTCCAGAGACTCTGCTGGGGCACATCACTGTGTTTTAAAAGTTTTAAAAGACGCAGTGTTTGGCAGCTGTTTTTCTTGTACAGTAGGCTCCATGTACAGATTCATGGAGATGTGGGATTACATCTTTCCCCCCCTCCACCTGAATGCATTCACTTCCTTTCAACAGTATGGTGACTTAATTCCCTCAGAAAATAGAGGGAGGGAAAAGGAAGAGGAGGAGGAAGAGCAAAAAACTCAACACATAATAATGCTATGGATTTAATTCACACTAGAAAGAGACTTCACGTGTCTGGAAGCACAATAGCTCTTTCAAGGCCCAAATTATCCCCATATGATGACCTTTGGAACATTCTCTAAAGTTTTTTAAGAGAGATCACGTCATGACTTGGCATTTGGGCACATTTTCAAGCGCAGTGATAGCTTCATTGTTGGGACTTTTTCTGCTACTCCTTTCTGGTCCCTGATGGATTCAGAGAAAGCAGATCTGGGAAGAAACAAGAATCAACCACATTTTAGTGAAGGTCTCCTCAATGGACATGATTAAATGTATGTGGACTGCTGAGATATGGGATGATGGGCTTCACTGCAATCAGTGTAGCTGCAGTCATTTATAGGAGTAATGAGCAGCAGTAACTGGCTGGAAATATCTCTCCCATATCTCTCAGGCAGAAGTGATTCCATCAAACTCCCTAGACCATGGGAAATACAGAGATTACTCCTTCCAGGCCAACACCCTTCTGCATATTTTTGAATTCATTCCTCACTATTGAGTGGAGAAGTGGAAGGGAAACATGTTGACTCATTCACAGAGGCTACTGGCATGCTAAAATAATTTGTAAGTGATTTTATTGTAGGTAGTGTACATATTTTTGAGCTCCAAGATGATGCAATTCTTAATTGGCTTTTAGATGCTGAGTGTAGTTTGGCTCTTTCTTGCCTCTGCATGCCAAAGGTCTCTTATTATCCTTTACAAGGTCTCAATTTCAAATGGTGTATAGTAAGAAGAAAAAGTAATAAGAAGAAAAGTAAAAGAAGAAAAAGAAAATAGTAAGGAGAAAAATCAGACTGCTCAAATTACCGTGGTATTACTTTGCTCTCTACTACTGGTAAAATCCTTGCAAGAATACTTTTGAACAGACTAGTACCAGCTATCTCAGAAGAACTTCTACCTGAAAGCCAGTGTGGTTTCAGAGCCAATAAGAGTACCACAGACATTATATTTTTCCTCAGACAACTCCAAGGGAAGTGTAAACAGAATAATGGACTTCATGTAACTTTCGTTGACCTCACCAAAGCTTTTGACACAGTGAGCAGAAAAAGCTTGTGGCAGATCTTGGAACGATTAGGATGTCC
>NW_010196839.1:0-18141 GCF_000695765.1 Mesitornis unicolor
CCCCCTGCTGTATTTACAACTCTTTTGATAAGCCTTCAGCAAGTTACATAGGTTGTTCTAGTTATATCTCCTTTGACTGGATTAGAATACTTGATGACAGTTTGGATAAGTTTGAGGCAGATGGTTCTTGACATTTTTCATGCCATCAGTTACAAACCATGCAAGGAAACTCTTTCATCCTTTGTTTATCCTTCACTTAGAAGACACTATAGTAGATCGTTAAACTTTCATTTTTCACAGTGCTGATTAAGGCGTACTACAAGGCAGATGTTATGCAGTACCATTTTTAACAATTTACATTTAGCACCAAAGCTGGCTTTGTACTTGTTCCAGTGGGTCAATTCACATTCCAAAAACTTCAAGGTCAACCTCTAAGCATTGCTACTCTGTTGAACAACTAAATGTTTCATAAAGTTTTCCCTGTGACTGTAGCACTTGAAAATATGTGCTGGCCACTCTGTTTACATGTTTATATCTGCCAAAATGAATACAAGAATCTATTGTTCATCTCCACCACAATTAAATGACAGATACAGTTCTGTAAAATCCAAAGGCTTGAACTAAATTGAACAAAAGATTACTGTTTCAAGACATAGTATGCCAAAAACATTCTTCATTTATTTTCAGTATCAGCATTTCAAAATAACAAACAATTACTTTTCAAATGGCAGTTGGTTGTAATTTACATCAGGACAGGCAATAGCATTTCATGGATTAAAATGTTTTCTGTTTTACTTCACATCTTTATGTGCATTCTTTATTTCATGATTATGTAAATTATACACTTCCTAGCACAAACTCTAATAATAGCTAAATGTAAACAATAATGGGTAAAGGCACCTTTAGAGAATAGCAGAATAATGACAATAATGACAGGACACAATAATCTGAAAGTAATTCACAGCAACTTCATTTTTAAAGGACTTCATAACCTGTAGAAAACTTTGAGTATTTACATATGTATGAGCTAATCTGTAGGTGATGTAAGTCATCATTTTTTATTGAAAATTAAGAAGTTATATGTCCATTTTAAGTGGTGTTTTACTCTAGCCAGTCATAGCAGTGGGGGAGAAGGTTTTGTGCTAGTGACAGTTTCACAAATGGACAGTAAAGGGAAGGTGAAGTTTTGGTGACTGAAGACTCCTTTAGTTCAGACTCTTCAAATAATCGACATAAAATGGAAAAAAGAGTATATATAACATTTAAAAGCGTATTTTCTTGAATGGCATGATAGCTGACGAACATGGATTTTCAAGGGTTATTTTTAAATGCTTTTGTGTGTCTTTTTTATTATTAGGCTGTAGCAATGTCTTCTTATTATTGTTGTGAAGTTCTGCAGCATAGATTAGTAGACCAAATTATAATTTCATCCTCTGATACCTCCTGATCATCATCACACCCTTTTCTTATGCTCAATTTATTTATTTATTTTTCACCCTGAATGTGTGTCATAAGGACTTTTCTATCGTAGTCTTAAGGTCCTCAAGAATTCCCATCTGTTACTACTACTTCACCCTTCACATCTAAAACTATTTCATATTTGTATCTCTACCCATTATTCTATTAAATTAATGTTCAAGCTTTTCTCAAATTAAAAATGGGTTTCATCTGAGTAGTTTGCTTGAGTAATGACCAGAAGTCAATGAAAACTTGTTCCTGGATAAACATCTATGCCATGGAAAAAATATTAGATACAAATCTATCATGAAAAACATTTTCTGCTCTGATGCCATGAAATCTTAATTTCAGTAGTACCCAGGAATGTTTTCATTTCACTTGAAGAATTACAGACACTATAGCTGTCAGTCATGCTAATGAAAACATGGGGAATACACAGATAACACATGGCCACAACTCTCTGCTGCAGAAACCATCCTGGAAAAATCTTATAAAGAAAAAGCTACTGGATCTCAAAAAAGATTTGAAATGGTGCTGACTTAAGTTATGTATCTGTCTTAGATTTGCTACTTTCCCCACCTAAACCTATACACCAATCTATATTTATAAAACCTTGAACAAATAAGGCTCAGAGTGATGATGACTGTGTCATTTCAGTATGTGTAACGGCTTTGGAAAGCACTGCCACAGACATTGTCTTCCTTTTCAATAGCTGTATCAGCAAAAATAAATATAGAAGATGGATACAAGTGGGAAAGGGTGGATTTCATCTTATTTTTGTGTTTTGTTATTATTATCCTGCCTTACAAAAGTATTTATCATTCTACTGTTTGATTTGCCATAATTTATGTTTACCTTTTATCTTCTTAGAAGAAAAGAGTATCAGCCCTCCAAGCATAATGGAGAAGCAATGTTGTTTAATTATTCCAAACTATCTTGTGCTTTGGTACACAGAAGATAACAGTCAACATACTGCTACAAGTTTGCTGATATGCAAGCTGTGGTCAAGATAAAATATTTAACACCAGAAAAATACACTTTATAGTGCAGCTGCTGTAATGGGATTTTAAATAAGGAAAACAATTCTGTTTATTCTCAGTTTTGAAAATACTTATGAAGCTAACTACATTCATCCATAAATTACCTTGATAACAGCTGAAGATAATGGAACTTGACCATTTAACATACACACACCAAACAGGTACAGGAGAGAGAGAAAGTGTATGCTGGTAACTGTGAGCAGCAACACTATCAACATATATAAAAAGAAGAACTGATATTATCATGGAAACTGAAAGTAAAGCTTAAAAGAGATTGCATTATAATAGTGCCCTGAGGTTCATCTCAAGACTCAGCAGAGCTTCCTGTCTAGAGTTACATGTATTTGAATGTTTGGGACCAGAAAAAGAATAAGGCAAAAATAATTTAGGAAGAGAAGAAAGAATAACATGGGCCAGATCCGTGTATACTGGCGTCACTCCATGGAAACAAATGCAGCAGTGCCAGCTTGTGCCAGCTGAGGATCTGACATTACATGGAAAAATCCTGAGGCACCCGCAGTTCTGTGAGGGTGAATAATTCATGAATACATGAAATGTTCTGAATAACATATTTCTGAATATTTTTCCATTATTCACTCCATCCTAATTCTTTCACAGACCATGTTCTTTAAACCCATCTATTACAAGCTCACAGTAGAATTGTGACAATGACAATTTGGCCAATCCTCACGCATTTCAGTTTCTTTGCCTACTGCAGTTTATTGGGAGGTGAAAAGAGGTGACTTTTAGGGTATTCTTCTTCTGACAGTTCTTAGAAAGTGATAGACAAGGAGCAGACAGGTAATCCTTCTTGATTAAGAGGACAGATATAGTCTCTGCTGGCTTCTCTAATTGCACTATAATTGTTATTTCAGCCTTTTTTCAAATCTACATTCCATTTTAGACCTAGCATCTGTTAAATATTAGATAAATTTCTCAAATCTACTGACAAGTCAGATAAGGTGAAGGTAGAAGGCTAAAAAACGTGTCTGTAACACAGCACCTCACTAAAATCCTTTTCTTAGGATCCCATATGGAAGCCTAAACATCAATAACAGAAAAAATAGTTTCCAGTACTACTCCAAAATTGCTGCTTTTTAGAGGGAAGGTCTACCTGCTGGCTGTACTAAGAAGCTGGCTTGCTATCTGTCAGCAAGAGCATCACACATCCAGACTGGCCCTCACCAGACGAGGTGCTCACACCCCAACTAACTACAGAGCAGAAACAGCTTATTGCATTTACAGATGCACAGAGAGAAAGCACTGCATGGTTCTGGACATGACTGCATCTCTGCAAAATTCTATTGCAGCAAAAACATCTCAGTAGTAACATTTTCAATACAGTTCCTACATGTAAATGTCTTTGTGGATGTCTGCAATAGGGGTGAAACATGATGTGAAGCTTCTTTAGACAGCCAGTATCCAAACCGATGCCTCCTGTAGTGGTTTGACTTTATCCAGTCCAAACCTAAGCAGCTTCCTAAACTGCCTGTGTCCCAACTCTCACCCAGAGCAGGAGGTCCCTGCTGAGATTGGCGTGAAGAGAGTTTGTGGTAGTACCTGCACCACTACCATAAATGTCCTGAGTGGTTTGCACGTTGACAACATAACCAAACATGCAGCAGAATCAAAAGTTGACATGGGCCTTATGAACCCTACTCTAGCACCCTGAGCAGAAACCTTCATTCCTGTCACCCACTTTTCATCAAGAAATTCAGTGTCGTATGTACACCTTTACCAGCAACGCTAGAGGAGCTGTGCTCTCCCTTGCATGCGCACGATGTCCCGTTAGCCTTCCTGAGATTTATGCATGCATCCAAAGAGGAGAATAGCTTTCTATGAATATTTTAACAATCAGAACAATGAAGCATTGTGCATCAGGCTGTTAAAAATGTTTCTAAACAGTGTGTTCAGTACATGCTACTTGATTTCCAAAGCTACTCTGGACAGAGATGATTTAGAAAACAACTCACAAGTAAACTAAAGCTCTTCTAATAGAACAAATATTTCACAGTTCATTTAATCTAAGATATCGAAAAGAACTGCCAGTACTCAGGTACGTGACCTGAAGTACAGAACTTTATTGCTTTCTTCACCAGGGATTAGAAATGTTTGGAGTAAAACAGATGCTGGTAGGCAGGGCTTCCTTTGACCTAACAGTCATATCCCAGAACCACTGACCCGTTCCCAAGAATCAGATAAAAGAAGCAGGGGAATTGAGGTCAAGAAGATTCACATCTTTTGGGGCCTCATCTGTCACATTAGAGACCAATTTCAAAATTCACAACTGAATGAGTGAAATAATTTAAAGCATTTGCATTTGGTAATATGAAGTGAGAGCTTTACATTTTCTCACAGTATATTTTTCCTATGAGAAGTGTTTATTCCACAGGACATATCTGTTGGTGTGTGGCATGCTCTTCCCTTTCTTACAAAAACATCACTCTCACCATTTGCCCTCACACATCCCTCTTTCTCCCCTTCTCTTTCATTCTCTGAAATGCTTTTTCAAATGATGCCAAAAAGTGTAGTTACAGTGGCCAGGCTGCAAACAGAGACATGCATAATATTCCCAACAGATGAAGTTTACATCACACAGATTACACACACAAGGCCTGCCCCCAGGACATCATGTGCTATGACTAAATAGACATCACAGGTGTCCAACTAACCAGATGTGTAAATTTGCTTTCAACAAACTGATTTTTCATGGAATAGTGTAGTTAGGTGTTCTTACTGCATGCTGCAATCTATTGCACATCCTAGCATGTTAATAACAAACAAATTCTGTTCAAGGAACTACATTTCTTCTGTATTAATCTTAACAAGTCAATGATTATCAAAGGTCTACAACTCTAATCTCTAGAAGAACTGACAATTTTGCAGTCTGAGATAAATAATATATTGCCAAGGAAAAGAAAGTTAATCAAATTAAGTATCACTCAATCTTAAAGTTTAAATTGATTCTAATAACCAGCATCAAAGCTATCTGTTGTTTAAGTACACAAACTGCAGAAAGTCAACATCAGCCAAACATGACACCTGCTTTCCTAACTAAAGAAGGACCAGACTCACAGCGAAACATCTTTTTTATATTGAACTCCAGGGACTGCTCAGAAAGCTCTTGAGGAAGGCCAGAGGAAGGGTGTTCCCATGGAAAATGCAGTAGTATATTGCAAAGATAACTGTAATAATAGTGAAACTTCTGAGGCTTTCACAATCACCAAATAAAATATTAAGACCAAAACCACGCATCTCCTACTATTCTTCAATAGCACGAAGCCTCACCACAGAATTAACTCCATCTGAAGGAGACTCAAAGGCTGTTGTTGTTACTTCTTCATTGTCTTTTAATCAAGGATAATGTGATGACTGAAAACATATATAAAAAAAAAAAATCCCATAAAACCTAGTTCTCCAAACTCATGAAGAAATTTAATTCCCATTGAAATCAATGGGATTTATGGGCCTAAGTGCCTTTGGGGCTCTAAATCTAAGTATATATTTTACTACCATGTAATAATCAATAGTTCTCAAGGCAGGAGGATTTGATCTCTTATGAAGATGAGGGTACTTTTTAACAGATGTCACTAAGGAGATTGAAAATTATTATTTTCTTTCTTAAAGAGCATCAGAAAAATATTAAAACTTAAATCAGTTTAACTTTTAATAAACACATGTGAACAAGTATCACCAACATATCACCATCACAACATATACTGTCATGAAATAGGCTGCATTAGTTCATGTATTGAGAAACTACAGGGGAAATTCCATAAGACATTAATAATGCTTGATTCTATGAAAAGAATCAAGTAATATTGATTTTTTTCACATTATTTTAAATAAATATTCCTAGGGATAAAAAACTGAGAAAAAAAGGAATACATTAGGCACAAGTATAAAGTTTTTCTTTACATAGACTTTGCATATAATTTTTTTAGCTTTTATTATTTGGTATAATTGCATTATCATGTGTGTAAAATACTAGGCTATTTCAGTAATTAATGTATTGTAATCCAAGGACAAGAGAAAAGCTTAGAGCTGCTGGCTCAGTAGCTTGCTTTTTGCAACCTTTATCATGTTCCTGTGTTTTCTTAGTTAAATGAATAATAAATTAATTGAGAAAAAAACCACAACAGTTTTACAGACACATTTTACCTTATTATTTGCACTGAACTCTAAGTACTCAGAAGCTCAGGAGTAGATTTTCGAGTTCTTGGTATCAGGAGTTCACTTTCTGACAAATTCGGCAGCTTTAAGTGAGAGTTCAGCTCTTTTGAAAATCATGTCTTAACCTACTTAAATTTTTGAGTATTGCTTTTGTTGGATTTTCAATGAAGTCATTTTGGAGTACCAGCACCCTACATTATTTTGTTAGCAGCAAGTTAGCAAATTTCTCTTTCATATGCATACACACAAACACTACATTGCCTTTGGAGATGATTCCAGTCAGTAATTAAACAGAAATTACATCCATCCATTAGTAGCAGAACATCTAAACCAAAAGAAACCAAACAAAAAGAGCAAATTTAGGAAAAGAAGAACTTAAAAACTTAACCTGGACTTGTGCCTGCCCCAGCTGTCAGAAAGGGTCTAGGTCAGGCATGTTCATAAATACCAGCTTTTAAAAGAAATCTGTTTCCCCTACAGTAAAATTAATTTTAAGAAAAGGTTGATCTCAAAATAAAAAAGATAATCTTGGGTTTCTACTTTGCAAAAGCTTTGGAGAAAAGGAACTTATTGTATTGAGCTAAAGGCAAAAGAAACCACTATACCATACAGTCAACTTCTGATACAGCAACTTATTTATAAAATATCCCATAAATGCAGTGCGTAAGTAGGTATGTAATACTCACAGGTTTGTAAGTAATGAATCAGTTAGACTAACGTGAAGCAAATTTGGTGAAAGAAAATCAGTCAGCATTGAACTTCACTTAAATATACCCACCTAACTTGAATAATTCACTCCAATTTGCTCCACTAGCAAGGTCATAAGAAAAAAAAAAACAGTAGACATCAACGTATCTTTTATATTGTCCATTTCCAAAGAAACTAAACTGAAGTTCTAGCTTCAGTTAAAATATGAAAAGACAGGGTTCCGTCTTCAAAGTGTCCAGCTTTTTCTAGAAGAAGGACAAAAGAAAGCAATCATTTTTATCCTAACAAAGGCAGAAATCATGCCTTTTTTTCTCTCATCTTGACGTAAAGACACAGCCATTGTTGGTTCTATTGTGGATTTAACCTACATTCTGAGAGCTGGACCAGTTCCATACTGACAAATAACCACTGCTCTTATCTCAAAAAATCTGCACCACGGCTTTCTCTCTGCATAGCTCTTGGTGTGAGATGTTAATGGAAAGAGTTTCCTTACCTCTTCCCACAGTAGCCCTTGGCTAACCTGTCTTTACAAAACTATTCAGTATTTCTAAGTTACCTACTTTTTCTTCCTCCTAGGCTGTAAGAGCCATGGTTACAATAGGGAGCATTATTTTTACACAGCTTTCCTGATTTTCTCTTTTAGTAATTTGCAAAGAATAAAACAGAGCGGTGACAAGGAAATGTTGTTCTTTTTCAAATACCCACCCTCTTATACTTCTCATTGGTTGTGGCTTTGCAGTATTCTTAGTGCTCAGCTTTGAGTTGATCATAATTTTTCCTATGACAATATAAATTCCTTTCTACATGATTGGTATTCCTTTAGCCATTACCTTTGCAAATCAGTATTTTGCAGTCTTTGACTGGATGCAAGGCCCACACGAAGTTCTAGTTGTCATATTGTAGACTTAGATGCCCTCATTGGTAATCATCAAGACACAGCAACATGTCCTAAAGGGAATCAGAGACAGGTCAGCGATTCTTTGCACATCCTGATGGGACCTGAGTTCAGTGTGTGGAGATGGTAGCTGATTTACATTGACTTCCCACACATTGAGTATTGCAACAGTTCACAGTTAAACCAAGCATCATTCCCAAAATAGCTGTCATTTTAATTGTGATGAAGTTATCTGAATAAATTTAATATCTGCAGATTGCTGAACTCTAGCTATCTACAGATTATGATCTCCAAATAATTTCCTGGTTCATTTTATTTTCTAAAATGCTGTGTTTGATGGTCATGTACAGTGATCTTACACAGGTCTGAAGAATACAGACCATTTTTCTAGTGTGAATGTAGTCCAATATCCTGTCTCCATCCTGCCTTGATCTTTGCCAGAAGCTACCTTAAAACTCCATGACATCTCCTGAGGAAATGCCTATTTTAACAGAAGATGAGAAAACAAGAGCTCCATGGTATTGTGTTTTCCAAAGTTTTGCAAATTTTAGAAATTTACAGGAATTAGTATCCTTTTGGTCAAGCAGATGAAGTATGTAGACAGTGAAGGATTAGGCCTGCTCACAGCATCTCACAGGATGGAAAATTGTATTAGGTGGATCTATGCTTAGGCAAAAAGGAAGATGTTTCCCTCATCTTCTTCTCTGAACTACTTCTATTCCTAGGTTTGATAATTTGGAATAGCTCCAAATTCTAAGCCTCAGTGGAACAGCACTGAATTGTACTATCTACCTGTTACTTAAGAATTCCAGCCTTAGATATTGACAAATCCAGGGTAAATAGCTAGCTTTTCTATGTATCTTTCTTCTCTCCATGGATGGATTGCTAACATAAGATACCCAGGCTATTTAAGATGGAAACAGCTATTTGTAAATTGTTTGCCCAAAAGACAAGCATAAGTTTTGAAACTCTTAGATACTTGATGCTCGATATTGAGCAAATCAGTTAGGCACATATCTCACAGGCATGCTCCACAAATCATGTTTAAGTACCATCTCTGACCATTTCTTACCATTAGCATATAATGCTCCAAATTACTTGGCAGTGGGTGCAATATTTAAAATATTCAGTAAACAACTAGCAAATAGCTAGTAATGCCATACGTCAAATAAAATTGCACCATGAAATGGGAAAAATTGTTATACTTAAGCTGCCAAGTGTTTTAAATGTAGATATGAACTTTATTTTGCCTTTTTTTTTTTTTACCAGAACTAACCGTTCATCTCACACAAAAAATTCAGAGGTTTTCTTTTTTTCATTATAGCACAGCAGCTTTTATTAGCAATTGGAGTAGCTTCTCTAAATGGTAGGACCAATAATAGGTGAAATTAAGTTCTCCAATTACTAGACAGGTAGTAAGGCAATTCCCTGTTACATCTTTGGGTTAATGTTTCCTATATTCTACCAAGGGATATGGCTAAGATTTATCACTTTTAATTTCAATTTGTAATTTTCTTTGAATGGATATTTAAATCTGTTTTTCTCCTGCTAAGAATAGAGCCATGTATTCGTTTTGCCTCTCAATTGTATTCAACTTTCTCTGGAAAACCATGAATTAAGATACCATTTTTTAAGTTTTAAAGGTATTTGAAGGGTTTCTAGAAAGAAGGGGCAGTTTCAATAAGAATTAATCTTCCATTGCTACTAATGACTATATTTAGAGATATATATATAATCATATGAACACACCCACTGTATGTGTATAGAGGCAGGAAATATCACAAGACTAAGTAAAATCTTGCAAAGTACACAACTTAGCATAATTATGCAAAGCTGCAATATGATGCAATTTAAGACATGGCCAATAGTGGAGACTAATGCTAATAAATAAAAGTTTATTTTAAAAAGCAGGAATCTAATATGAACATACAACTATTATTCAAACAGAAGTAATAAAAGCTTTATTTTGAAGGATCCCTTGATACAAACATTCTGGGATTTCCCTCAAAAGAGATCTTGCCTCCATTCTTATGACTGTACTGAGGATGGAGTGAGACAACCTTCAGATAACGTCTGTTGCCAGCTTTACCTGTGGTGGTAGTGATGGCATACATTCTTTGGTGGGTGTTTGCAGAATATGCTACAGATTCCCCAAGTTTCAGTCATACTAAGCCTATCCAGCTCAGCCACCAGGGCAGCTAAAGACAGTGGCATCAGTCTCAATGTAGACTGCCTAAGCTCCTTGCACGTTGAACATTTACTGATGCACGGACACATCAAAACAGGTTTTCCATAGCAATTTCAGATTAAAATTCTTGTACTTCTTGAAGGGAAGAAACAAAAACAAAAACCAAACTGGAAGTTCATCAGCATATTGACTTGTGCTTTGGATACCGCACAAGGATGCACACCAGCTGCTCTTGCTACGGACTTTCCGGTGACCTCTACAGCTTAAACAATTCCCCTGTGTCTCATTTTCCATGTATAAAAGGAAAGATGTGTCTGATTTCATTCTTTTTCTGACTTATCTGTTTATTTCAGAGTAGTAAAAGAGATATATCAAAACAATAGATTTCAGGCAACATTACTCTCTCAGGTATACAAGAAAGATAATTCATAATCAAAATATCTATAAACAGTCTGATATTTCAGTATACTGGAAAGGGCTCTCACTTCTATTGTGAGTAAAAGGACAAAACACCCCCCCAAAAAATTCTAATTAAAGAATAACTTCCTCTAAGAGGGATTTTCAGAGGAGCCTGAAGAAATATGACACCTCTATTAAAATAATTTCCTTTTTTTAAAGCAACACTAGCATGAAAATGGAACCAGCCTGAAGCTCACCTCCAAACAATTCTCCTTTCCTTTTGCAACCTACTAGCTAGTGCCATCTTGCCTTATTTACACTGCATACTGAATATCACAAAACCATACAAAGAAAGTCCCAATTTCAGCCAACAGTAATGGGAAATGTAACCTATATTGCCCTCCAAACCCTTTTTGCATCTGTAGGTGAACTGCACGTCATTGTTCGGAGCATGGAGTAGATGTAAAGCAGCAGCAGGGCTGGGGTTTATCCTATTTGCATAAGGAAGATCGCTCCTTTGTGAGCACTGATACAGACTGGCAAGGCTAGCAATGACTTTTTCCCCCCTAAACTCGCTCCCCTCTGACTTACACATCCTTGTAATATATACTGCTGTTTTGACTTGAGCCGTGCACCCAAATAGACTATTTGTGGAGTGTTTGTGATGCACAGATCTATTATGCACAGCTATCAGATGTCAATCCCAGAGCAATTCTATACCTCTGATGGCAGCCTGAACAGCAGCATTGTTCTGGGCACTGACAGGCAAAAGGCACCACATCCAAATTACTGAAAGCCTTCTCATGGCAGAAGAAAAAGCTGTCAGTTTAACAGCTGAACACAGAAGGCTCAACCAGTATATAACCTTCTCATTCAAGTAACATGAAACCCTGGAAGAAAGGGAAGAAAGGAAAGAAAAAAAAAGAAAAAAAAAAAGAAAGAAGAAAAAGTAGGGAAAAAAGAGAAAGGAAAATGAAAAAGGAAAAGAAAGAGGGAAAGGGAAAGGGAAAAGAAAGAGGAAAAGGGAAAAGGGAAAAGAGAAAAGGGAAAAGGGAAAAGGGAAAAGGGAAAAGGGAAAAGGGAAAAGGGAAAAGGAAATAAAAACCTGGAACTGTGTCAAATTTTTTAAGTTGGAAAAGCTCTTGTCAATGCTGAACAAAGAAAACCAGTCATTTGTGTTGCCAAGATGATGCTACCAAATTACAAAATAAAAGAGAAAGGGGGAGCCTCAATATAAATATATAACGTGTGTTTGTATATTTGTGTACCAGAAGATAAAATATTCTAGATTTACTATAGTTTCATATTTGCACTGAATAGTAGGATGCAAACTGTGTGAACATGTATTGACATGGTGAATATATATTAACATGCACACTCATACGTAGGTATATGGTGATCTATAGTAAATCTATAAATTTTGTCCCCTATGTATATTTCCCTCTTCATTATTCAAAACAAAAATAGTTCTGTTTAATTACCAGACACATAACTTGCTCATGCTCAGTGCATGTTCCTTGAATAGTATCCCCAAACTCCACACACCGTACCAAAGAGCAGGGCACATCCTCCCCGCCTGGGGCGAATGACCCCTTCACACATCTTCGACAAAACAGTCCTTAGGTTATTAACAGCTATCTAATAACGACACCAGAAAAGAATCTTATGACTCTGGGCTATACAAAATAAAGGCCCAGGCTGTGTCTAGCCCTGAGGCCACAATCCCCTTGGCTCTCTCCTTTAGAACAATGTATCGCTTTGTGCGAGGGAAAGATGTTTGGAACAACAGCAATGGTAAGTACCAAACCTTCATTTTTGCTCCTGTAGTTTTAAAATGCACATTGGATCAACAGTGAGCATTTGCAAAAGCTAAGTATGTCATCCAGCTTACAGGCTATATTTCATTTTGTAATGCATAAGAGAGATTTAAAATGCCAGTAAATAGTTCTTAACGCAGCTACATCACACAAGCAAGGCATTAGATGAGGAATGCACACGCATCTGTCATCTGATCTGCCACATGGTCCTTGAAGAAGTATCAGTCCCGATATGTGCTTTAGCTTTCCACAACCACGGGATAAGCAGTTTAAAAGGTGATGCAATTTTTTTAGCGGAAGAACCATGAGAAGCAGTATGAGAAAACAAGTGTACACAGTCACAGGATGAATTCAGAATATTAAGAAGGCATTGACTTTAATTTCATTCCTGTGGACTGCTGTTTCTTTTTTTGTTATTACAAAGTAAAAATAGAGCAATGTAAAAATAGATCATTTTTGCTGATTAGAAGTTCCCATGCTCTCCTTAGTTATCTCATATGTGAAGTCATAACGATAGGCTTGTGACAACATAATTGTCTAAGTAGAAACTAATTGAGTTGGACCCAGTTTACTGAAAACCTGGTAAATGCATCTACCACACAAACTGTCCCTGCTGGCAGATTTCATAGAAACCTGCAAACTGCTTTAGTAGGATTTTTTTTAAAAATACTGTTTTCCCCCTCTAATCAGCCAAAAATAAATCAATCATTAGGGTCAAGTAATCTTCTCAGCTGTTTATCACCAGGATAGATGCCTTTTACACTCAGGTGTAGTGATGTTCAACCTAAACTTTGCATTAGCTCTCCGATTACTAAGAATTTTTGACACATGACACTGACTCACAAACCAAACACTGTGATTATTGTCTACAGTATAAAATAGACTCTGAAGTTAAGCTCCTATCACCTTCGTTTTCTTCTGTTTCTAATTTGAGACTGATAATCTTTGTTGAAAAGCTCTTCAACTTTGACATCAAACTAGATTCCCAAAAGCTCCTCAAATAAACAATTTCTATAAAGAGGGAAGGGCATTGTTTGCTGATATTTCCAGAGTTTTTGAAAGTATTTTGATTTGGCAGATTACAGAAAAGAAGGACAAATAAAAAAAAACAGAATTGCTGATGATCAGTACAACCTAGATACATTAGGAGCAGCCCACTTACATGTACGATACAACCATATGATGCTGTCTTAGATATTTGCCAGAAAACAAACAGGTGGTGCCAATAAAAAGCAAAAATGAACTTCACTCTTCCATAACAAGGCAATAAAACCCAGCATAATATAATTATTTTCCATAAGTCAGGTCTTAACACATAGGCAACAAAAGATGAAAAGTACTGAAAAAACTAAACCTCTCTCTTTTGTTCCAAAGCTTTGATGTAATCTTTGTCGTTTTTCAGAACTTGAAAACTTTATAAATCCTAAAAAATAGCCTTTAGGTTGCTCTGCTTAGGAATTTTTAAAGGGTGTCAGTGTAGGGTTACAAACCAGATTACCATTCACTTTGCTGCCATGTGTATGTGAGCTGGAGGAATAAATAAGTTGCATGGAGATGAAGCTTGTAGTTTTCTCTTTTCCCATATATTGACAGAATACATCTCACAATGCACTGAGTGTTTGGGGTTTTTTTTACTCCTCTTCCATCCCTAGGATCCCTTGGGTATGTGAATAGTTTTCTTTCTCTTTCGTTTCCCCATTCTGGCTCACAAGTTTATCCTGCACACCTGCAAGAGCAGGAGCTCTCAGTCAAAGGGCTGCCAAAGCTCTCATGTCAAAGAGGAGACATAATTTGGAGCATCTTTTTCAGCTTCATTAATAACAAAACACCTGTGAGCCAGGGAGCTTAAGAGATTGTCTCTTCACCATTTATGAATCTTCCTCCCTGCTGTGACATGCACTTCTTTGCCAGCTCAACCTGGCACAATTCCTCAGCATCCAAAATTAAAAAAGAAAAAAAATATATCCTTTTGTTTCTAGTGAAAGCAGTGTGGATGGAGAAGGCAGGGTGCTGGGAGAAAGCAGAACCAGAGTCTGAAAGCCGAACTCTGTTAGAGCTGGTAAGAGTGACAAGCCTTGACACGGCTTCAGATTTAGTCTCAGTTTGTCACTCATTTTCTTGTTGTTTTTGTTTGTTTTAAGAAAAAATAATGGCCAAGGAGAAATATAATCCTAATGATTCAAATACTGACATTAAAGCTGCTCCTCTTCTCCACACTCATCGTATGTGAACTTACCATAGTCCATTGAATTTTTATTTTTATAGACAAATAAAACAGCTATGGCAAAGGCAGCCAACAGCTTCTAGGTCTGTCTTTCCAGAATAAGGAAACAAGGGAAGAACTCCCATTAACACATTAACCATGAAAGGTTAAACCCTATCAGAAAGATTTGTTTTTTAAATTATTGTCTTTACCAGGAAGCTTCAAGAAACTTCCTCACAAAATGCACTGTTCGGAAGCTCTACCAAAGGAAAGGCATTTGATTTGCAACCAAACTAACAGCAGCTATGGTTAATTTGACCTCTGAGAACACTGAAGCACTTTGCTAACTATCCCAGAGTCCCAGGCACAGAAATCGACTTTTGATACAATCTAATTTATTGCCATCCCCTATCAGCCTTTTGAAATTCTCTCAATACAAGTGTTAGGACCTAGGAGTCCTTTGGTAGACAGTATAAATGCAAGCCAGAGATCATTTAATAAATCAATTATTAAATCTCACAGTGTCATTCAATAGGATTAAATAACCTGAAGGTCTGAGAGATATCCCTATCTAACTGTAGCAGATACAACAGCAATCACCATTGGAGAATTTTAAGTGGTGCTATAGTACTAACATCAAATATTGAAAGGGAAACCACAGTTTTAAATACTTCAAAGAGTCACTAACTAAGGCACAGAAATGAATGACCAAATCTGTCCCATGGGCCTTTTTAAGATAAAAATAAGGCTCCTACAGTAGCTTCTGCTTTTGGGTTGGGGGTGTAAGGGGAGGTGCATCTCTGTCCACCTTCTTCATGGTACTCATGCATCTTCTGGACTCCTGAGTTTTGTGATGCACGTGAATAAAATTCTCATATTCTTACAATCTGAGAAATACTTTTTTTTTAGGCTATACAGATTTTGTATGCAATATCTGTTTTGTGTACTCCTTGCACAATTACTGTGGTAAAAAACAATGGTCTGAAATACAAAGCCTGGGCAAGAGGTGATGTACCACTGGTTTCCCCTCAGCTCTGCTCATGGACCTTAGCACAACTTACAGGATCTTTCTTTCTTCTTTTACAAGGCATTGCTGCCTGCCCTTGAGTCCTGCTACTCTGTGGGATAATCACACGTTCTGCAAACAGAAAGTGAGTGCATCTGCTATTCATGTTCTTGTGCTTCATCATCTAAGCTGTGACTTGAACCTGCCCCTTCGGCACTGCCATCCTATTTTGTTAACAGACTGGGTAACGCATGTAACCCTAAGGTGAGCAAGTGTCTTTATGGGATATCATAGAATCACAGAATTGTTATGGTTGGGAAATACCTTTAAGATCATCAAGTTCAACTGTTACCTAACTCTATCGTGTCCACTTCTAAACCATGTACTTGAGCACTATATATAGATGGCTTGTAAATACAAGTGATTCCACCACTTCCTTGGGCAGACTGTGTCAGGCTTTGATAGCCCTGATATAGCGGACTTCAAATTCAAAGACAAAGAAATCCAGCTGAACCCTGTCTTTTATTCTCACATGTCAAACACTGAAAACCTCACTGGAAAGCCAGAAAATAGGATACATTTTGTGGGTTTCCACAGGGAAAGGCCTTAATGTTTAGTGTCTATGGTTTGTGGAAGACTAGGTTTCAATAACTACACATACAGGTTAGCTGGTAACATTGGAAATGCATATATTAAAATCCTACCACAGTAAGAAAACAATATTTTCAGAAACATACTATTCAAAACTTCATATGGTTCTTATATTCTTGAACATTCTCTAGTCCAGTTTTACAGCATAACTAAATTCTGGACACTAAATGTGAATTGCTTTAAATGGTCTGACATGCCACTACTGTACTAGTTGACAAATATAATTCAGACAGCTCAGTGCTCAGTTCTGAGTTGCTGCTTGAGTCTGGTTTGCAAAGAAAATGAAAAAGTTTCTTAAATGTGTGTTTTTTCAGAAAAAAATCAAATCAAAACAAAACCAACAAAAAAACCCCAAAAAAACCAAAACCAAAACCAAAAAGTAAAACTAAAACCAAAACATAATGAAGAAAGAAAACAAAAAAGGAGGAATAATCTGCAGTGAAAAATGGGTATAAGAAGAACAACTGTGAGAGAGGGAAAAAAAAAAGGCAATGTGAAGAAATTTTCTGCTTATGGCTACGTTACTATTCCCTCATTCTGAGGGCTGCCCAGAGAGGTTGTGGAGTCTCCTTCTCTGGAGATATTCAAAACCCGCCTGGACGCCTTCCTGTGTAACCTCATCTGGGTGTTCCTGCTCCGGCAGGGGGATTGGACTGGATGATCTTTTGAGGTCCCTTCCAATCCCTAACGTTCTGTGATTCTGTGTGTGATTCTAATTGCTATATACTTTAGAAGGTAGTAAGACAAAATAAGCAGATGTATGACAACCAAGCGCAACAAGTCTCACTCACAGATTAAAAGCAGGTGGCAGAACAAGAGAATAACGTGAATGGGGGAGGACTTCTGATCTGACAGAGACGACATGGGCATGGCTCGCCAAGACTGGCCTCTTGACAGGACTGGGAGCATGGCAGCCCCCCATGAAGTGGGCTCCTGAGAGAGCCCAGATCCCAGAGCACCACTGTCCACAGCATCCATGTCACTCCAGTCCCATTGAACCATACAGAGAAAACTGGAACTCAGATATTTTAAGTTACAAAAGCTTTTGTCAGTGCTGAACAAAGGACGCAATGAAGCCAGTGTCACTGAATTAATAAATTAAAGGCAGAGTTTCAACATGTATTTATAAACTAAGTAGATAAAGTATGCTACATATAAGATGCATATATCTCTCCTTATATATACAATCATGCCTTCTAATATTTATGCATTACTAATGTATTTAATGCATACAAGAAAACATAAATTATATGGGTACAATACAGATCATATATGTAAAAATAATCTCCCATTGAGAACAAGCGCATTATACTCTTTTGTGCTATCTGTCCCACACACTCAAAAATAAGTTTTATAGAGTTTTTTCTTTAAATAGTGTCTGCATATTACACAGGATAATAAGGAAAGAAAAACATTTGACATAGGAAGCAAGGTTGCCTTGGTCTGAAGGGAGATATTTAGTTGCCTAAATGTAGGTGGCTCAGTGTCATTTTAGGACCCACAAGCCATCCCATTTGACTTCTGGCTGCTGGTTTAAAGCACATGGGTGTTCCCAAACCCAGCATCAGACTTGGCAGCTCTGAGGTGGGGTGGTCCTGGGTACCTGTGTTCAGGCAACCAAATCCTATTGTCAATGTTTATCACAGAATCACAGAATCACAGA